>NC_135861.1:16739941-16969941 GCF_031162955.1 Sander vitreus | reverse complement strand
ACTGCAGTTCCAGTTCCCAGCCCTCTAACTTAACCATTAAAACAGGACTCCTGAGCAGAGACATTGTGACTAACATAGATCAGCTTTTGCTGCTCGTTATTGAGGCCATTTCAGAATCTCTGAAGTTATTGGCATACTCTTTGTAGTACACACAGCTTAACAAAGACCCCTCTACCCACACATACACACAGAAACTCCAGCATTCCTTTAAGCAAACTGTAAAGAAGGCCTATCCCTCTCCCTCTAATTACTACTGGAAGGCCTTGTGAAGAAGTTGTCTCATCGCCCTAGCCAGAGATGATCACAGATTTTGGTTTGCACTTAGTCTGCATGAGACCCAGTTGTTTCTGGGAAATACTAAAAGGAATGGGAGATCTGGGGCTCTATTTTAATGATCTGAAACGCAAGTATCAAACGCAAGTAGCTTTGTGGGTGGATCTCGGGTGCTGTTGCTATTATACCGGCAGGATAAATGACTCTTGCGCCCAACGCAAATCTAAAATGGGTTGGTCTGAAGTAGCTACATTACTCATATGTGTGGTTTGGGCGTAACGTGCAATAAACCAATCAGAGCGTTATCTCACATTCCCCTTTAAAAGCAGGCACGCTTGTTCCATGGCGGTTTGCTATTATAATGGCGGATTTGCAGGCGCACGCTCTTAATACATCCATGGGCGCACGCCAGGAACGGTTCACAGCTGAGGAGACCGACGTTTGCTATTGATATTGATTGATTGAATAAAGAAATGTCACAGAAACATACTTTCCGATGTTTTGGGCTCACTCTCACTGAATCACGAGGTTATGAATGCATGGTGATATTTTTGCAATGTAGTGTAACATTAGACCCAGATTACCTCACTATAGACGATGCAGTTCTTCTGTCTCTCCTCTCCCGTGCTGCTGCTGGGGCATTTGGGTTAAGTGGCATCGGCACATGCATTCAACATCACATCTCCTTAAGTCCTCTAATATTTCCTCATTTATGTCATCAACACATCCATGATTCATGGAAATGTGTAAAACAAGGTCATATTTTTCCTTGTATTTATGTATGGTTTGCAAAAATGGAAACTGCTGGGTCCGTGAGATGAGAGAAGCAAAGTGTATGCGCGGTGTGCACACTCTACATTACGGCCAAGCATGCCCCCTTAAAATAGCATCTGAATAAGCGCCACTGACTTTAGACTAGATTTTTCCTGGACTGTGGAGGAATTGTTTTCTGAAACTGCAAAGGATCAAAGGACCACACTTTATTCTTAATCGTCACATACACACAGTACAATGTAGTGAAATTCTATTACTGCATTTAACCCATCCTTAGTATTAGGAGCAGTGGACAGCTATACATACAGCATCCGGGGAGCAACTCAGGGTTCAGTGTCTTGCTCAGGGACACTTTGACATGTGGCCGGAGGAGCCTGGGATTGATCCGCCAATCTTGTGGTTGAGGGGCAACCACTCTACCTCTAGCACTAGGGAATGTTTGTGCCAGAACACGCCTCCTCTTTTTGCTGAACCGCCCCTGGGAGCGCAAGTTCATTCCCTAATTTACCGACGTAAGTCTGTTGTCTGGAAAAGTCCGCTGTGCGTCGGGTGCAAAATAGGAATGATACATGCGTTGGTGTACAAAGTCAATTGCGCTGGGTGCAAGATAGGGCCCCTGGTGTTGGATGTTTGTTTTCTTAGAGGTGGGGAAGAAAGCGCTGTTCAGAGCCTCACTGACAGACACAGCAGCAGTGTGTGCCATACACTGACAGGCAAGTTAGAAGCCAGATTTATTTTATTTTATTTTGCGACAATGTGCTGGCTGGAGATTTACTCTTGTCGGTCAAAGTAACATAAGCCAAGCTACTCTATTAAATTAGTTGTATTACAAATCCCCACTAACAATAAAATCCTATGAAATAGGCCCCTTTTTCAGCTTGCTATTCAGTTTTTAAATGCATGATAAATAACTAAAAACCATACTAGTTTTAAGAGACTTTTCTATGGGTGTCCCATTCAGCCCTGACCAGTTTTGAGGTGGTGATCCAGTATGGACTGGCTACTCCAGAGGGCCTGGCTGTGGACTGGATAGCAGGGAACATCTACTGGGTGGAGAGCAATCTGGACCAGATAGAGGTGGCCAAACTGGATGGGACTATGAGAACCACCCTGCTGGCTGGGGAGGTGGAGCACCCAAGGGCCATTGCCCTAGACCCTCGTGATGGGTAAGAAGCATAGATTTTGAGATTCTAAATCTGCAATCAACCTTTTTAGAAAATGGACAATACAATTGATTTATTTTCTGTTGGCAGTATTTTATTTTGGACAGACTGGGATGCCAGTCTGCCCAGGATTGAGGCAGCATCTATGAGTGGTGAAGGCAGACGCACCATCCACAGGGAAACAGGCAGTGGTGGCTGGCCCAACGGACTCACTGTGGACTACATGGAAAGACGCATTGTCTGGATTGATGCCAGGTAGCATTTTCCACTAGTCTCTAAATATACAGTGCTCTCATTGCACTGCATCCACCCACTCACTCATTATTACATCACCCACTTGCTCAGTCGTTTTTTACTTTGCTTGCCATGATTCATTTTTTAATAAACATGCAGATGTGCTTTGCTTATGTAAAATGACATACAAGTACAGACTCATCTAGTAACATGAGCAACATACATCCATTTACGCTAATGCACATATTATGTAAAGTATACATCTCTGCCTTAATCCTCCTCCAGGTCAGATGCTATCTACTCTGCTAAGTACGACGGTTCTGGGCTGATTGAAGTGTTGCGGGGTCATGAGTATTTGTCCCACCCCTTTGCTGTCACCATGTATGGAGGCGAGGTCTACTGGACTGACTGGAGGACTAACACTCTGGCCAAAGCCAACAAATGGACAGGACACAATGTCACAGTAGTCCAGCGCACCAACACACAACCCTTTGACCTGCAGGTCTATCACCCTTCCAGACAGCCCCAGGGTAGGTTGCACACCACATGCATACACTTTCAAAGAGAAACACACACTCACAGGGAGAGAGAGAGTCTCCATATCTCAAGTTCACCCCTGCCTATCAGTGTAACTGACTGAGGCATTAACTCAAAAGAGAATGGTGACTCACAGTTCATTGCTGAACACGTTGATTCACGACTCCTATTCTCCAAAGACAGCTGACCTTTCGGCTGTGAAACGTGTTGTCTTCTCACACTGGCAGCAATTTGGGCACCCCCTGCTGCCTCGTTGATCAAAAAGTCACCTCACTCTTTGGCATTTCCCACCGGCTGGGTAGGAAATAAAACCCTCCTCCTGCGACTTAAATGTCATGTGTTGATCTCACAGGCCCACGTGATTTGACAAAATGACAAAAAGATTTGCAGTTATTCTGTCACATTGAATGTGATGTTTAGTAGCCATTGGCTATAGGATCCCAAGGGTGTGTGACAGCAGAGAGGCACTAGGTCCCGTAATTGGAGACAGGAAAAGAGAGATCTCACAGAATTGTTGATCGGCAGCTGCAACCAATGCCTATGACAGTGACGAGGCAACAAGCTGGGTCTTTTTCTGCACCCTCACTTTCCTTGGGGGTCCATTGATGGCGAAGTCCATTACACGCATGTCTGTGATACTCTGGAAGTAGTTTCTCACATTACATATGAAAATATATACACAGCAATCTACAGAACATAGTGTGGGCCTTCAGGGAAATACCTCCTGTCTGTCTTTTTGTGTGTCTTTCTCTCTTTCACCACTTCCTCTGCCTTTCTTTCAGCTCCTAACCCATGTGCCACCAGTGATGGTAAAGGCCCTTGCTCCCACCTCTGTCTCATCAACTTCAACCAGACCTTCTCCTGTGCCTGCCCTCACCTCATGAAGCTGCAGCCTGACAAACGCACCTGCAAAGGTAAGGACAGATGCTGTTACAAACACCTACAGACCTGTGTGTTCACACAACACTGTCATATTCAATCCATGTCATGAAGGAGCAAGAAACAGGCTCTTTGTTTGCAAGAATCTTTTCTCACAACAGTCATGACCCCTACGGTGCGCTCAGCTCCCATACGTGATATCAACATCATTAGCTGTCATCTCTTATGACAGAATACCTAATTGCTTTTTGTGCCACGTGGCCTTCTTCACTCTCATTTCCATTTCATTTCATATAAAAGACGGAGGTCTTCATTTATTGCTGTGTGATTTTTATGAGTAGGTTTCTTGATGGTTTTGAGGTGTAGCTGTGGAACTCTGTGTGCATGTGTGTCCATGTAATTGTTAAGCATTCTACAGAACAATCCTCATCTCATCAGTGTAGATTTAAGGATAATTGGATTAGAGGGTGTCTGATGCATTCCCCATCAATGCAGGAATTTCCTGGGAGCTAAGCAGAATTACAGCCAAACTTTTCTCTGACACGTTCACCAATTAAACCGAGTTAAAGCTGCATGAATTTTTGACTGAGCGGGAGTCTTTTGTTACTCCACCTCCAATCTCTCAGGATCAAGCCTCGACAAGAGCAACATGTTACTGACTGGTCAGTTTGACCCTCTTGAGCTTCTGTGTCCTGGGATCCAGCTTACTCCTCTCTTTGATTTTGTGGCTAGTACAGTGAGAAGAAGCCTAAACTTAACTAAACTTTTAATCACAATGCGCTTATAAGAATATAGATGGGATCTTGTGATCATATAAAACCTGATTAACACTCCCTCCGGGAAATAAACGACACCATGGTTCGGGTTACTGATGTATTTATTGCACTTGTCATCCTTTTCTCCGCCATCACATCCACCATCATTGGCAATTCACCGTCAATGAAATCCACCGTCAAACCACAGTATGACAATGTAAAAGATAAACACGTTCACATACACTATAAAGAGGTACATACAAATACACTCGGGAAATACAAACGTAATACACATACCTCGCTGGCTGCACATAACCAAGAGGGAATGAGTTAAATACCCGGTTCAAAAATCAAAAATGAAAAACATTTTTACTTCTTCGCTCAAAACACGAGTTACTCTTGTCATCCACACAGAGAATAACTTCTCACCCCATGTGTGTTTCTCCTGTTGCACCTTAAAAAGTGTCCGTGTGCAAAGTAAATGTACTTTAGTTCCTAATTAACATCAACACTCAATGTTCATGAATAGATTAAATAGATATAACAAAAACATGTTAAATAATAACAGAAATAATATGTATGACAGTTATACTAATAATGTTTAGAGTTAAGCAAGTTAGAAAAGCTGCCTATATACATTTGTTCTCCCTTTCTCTTTTCACCCTTCCCATCATTTGTAGATAACTCAGAAATAATTTATAAAAAATGCAACAGAAGTGTCTTTTTCTCAGTATGTTTTTTTTCTTATTCCCAGAATCCCGCAAGTTTCTTCTATATGCTCGTCAGATCGAGATCCGGGGTGTAGACATTGACAACCCCTACTACAACTACATCATCTCCTTCACCGTGCCAGACATAGACAACGTGACAGTGGTGGACTATGACGCCGTGGAGCATCGCATCTACTGGTCAGATGTTCGAACGCAGACAATCAAGAGAGCCTTCATTAACGGCACAGGGGTAGAGACTGTTGTGTCTGCTGGTGAGAGCGATTACAGCAATATCTGTCATTCCAATGTTTTTTAATTTTACACTTTACTTACGGTTAAGTGTAGTTACAGTTTACACTTAAACCTTTCTGTATCTGTCTGGAAATTAGATTAAACCCTAACCTTTTCCATTTCCCCAGACCTTCCTAACGCTCACGGCCTGGCAGTAGACTGGGTGTCCAGAAACCTCTTCTGGACCAGCTATGATGCCAATAAGAAGCAGATCAATGTGGCCAGACTGGATGGATCTTTCAAGAATGCTGTCATCCAGGGTTTAGACAAGCCCCACTGCCTGGTAGTGCATCCTCTACTGGGGTGAGTGTTGTCGCCAGTCTCTTCTCTTCTCTTATGATGCTCTTTTTCTGTTTTCCATTTCATTTAATAAATTCAAGAGCATTTGCTGCCTATATGCTTTACAACAACAACTTTGGTGAAGGTTTTTAAGGTAGAGCTGTAGTTCCCTTGCTGCCTCTTTTCCCTTGGCCTACTAGATTTTCCTCATGTGATGCTCCTGTTGTGTCTCCTACTGTGATGCTTCATTGGTAGAGCATTGCTCTGCTCCAGAAAAGAGATTTCAGCCCCTCTTCATGTCTCATAACATTAATATCCCTCTTCAGGAAGCTGTACTGGACTGATGGTGACAACATAAGCATGGCTAACATGGATGGTAGCAACAGCACCATACTTTTCACTGATCAAAAAGGACCAGTAGGTGAGCAGATGTACCCCCTACTGCGAAATAATACTGGATCTCTATTAAACGCTACAGGGTGGAAGCACAGATTAAGCATATTGGAGATGTATGTGTATAATAGCATCATTAATCTTTCCACTTAGGCCTCTCTATCGACTATGAAAAAGAGCAGCTGTACTGGATCAGCTCAGGAAACGGCACCATTAACCGCTGTCAGCTGGATGGAACTAAACTGGAGATCCTGGAAGGTGTAAAAGGCAAACTTACCAAGGCTACTGCCTTGGCTATTATGGGTAAGATGATACTTTAAAATGTTCTGCTCTTTTTTCAATCTTTCTGATCTTGATAGTTACATGATATTACTGCTTATATGCTAAGAAATCACTAGCCCATGCTAAAGGGATAACATACAAATATATGAAACAATGTCCCTCACTGTAGGAGACAAGATGTGGTGGGCAGACCAGGGAACTGACCAGATAGGAACATGTGACAAGAAGGACGGAGGAAACTGGAAGGTTTTGCGAAACAACACCTCCCCTATGATGCACATGAGGATCTATGATGAGGATGTGCAGAAAGGTAAGAAAGATCACTGGAAGAAAAACATTACTGCTTGTGGTTTTTGTCAGTAATGAGTCAAAAAGTAGCCCTACATAATTTGGAAGAGTTGGAAAGTCAATTTAGATTAAAATAACTTGAGTGTCATGTTTTGAAGCGGATGTAAAAAAAAGTTAGTGCTCCATACAGCGTAAAACTAGAAACGAAAAATACTGTTCTTTCTTTTTGGGCCTCAGTGATCCTCTCCTTTTCTTTTAGCGGGTATCAACCTGTGCACTAACAACAATGGAGACTGCTCCCAGCTGTGTCTGCCCACCTCACCAACAACCAGGGCCTGCATGTGCACGGCTGGATACAGCCTCAAGACAGGACAGCAGTCCTGTGAAGGTAAAACACTGCGTCACAGCTACAGTCACACATACAGTACAGTGAAAATGCAGGTTGTTCTAAAACAAAACACGTATTGTATTGTCTTTGAGCAGGCATGGGCTCTTTCCTGCTTTACTCTGTTCATGAGGGAATCAGAGGAATTCCACTCGACCCTGCAGACAAATCTGACGCCTTGGTGCCAGTGTCTGGCACCTCTCTGGCCGTTGGCATCGACTTCCACGCTGGTGAGTTAACACTGAGGGACATCAATAACTAGATGAGCTCTCAGTGAAGTAAGTATTTACAGGATGACACAAAAGGCCTCTTCATTTTCAGAGAATGACACCATCTATTGGGTGGACATGGGCCTGAGCACCATCAGCAGGGCTAAAAGAGATCAGACATGGAGAGAAGATGTGGTCACCAACGGCATTGGCAGGGTTGAGGGCATCACAGTCGACTGGATAGCAGGTCTAGTTATAACAGATTTGAAATCCTATTTTAATTCACTTGTCCATATTTCACAAAGGACCACATACTGTAGCTGATTTGCATCCCTGTTCTTTTATAGGAAATATTTACTGGACTGACCAGGGCTTTGACGTGATCGAGGTGGCCAGGCTGAATGGCTCCTTCCGCTATGTAGTCATTTCCCAGGGCTTGGACAAGCCCAGAGCCATTACTGTCCATCCAGTTAAAGGGTAAGTCTTCCTGCCTTCTGTAATGCTGTTGCCTTCAGGTACTTGCAATGGAGTTTCAACCGTGCTACTATATTTCAAAATTCCCATAAAATGCACTTTTAAATCTTGTCGGTGTGTCCCTGTGTGCAGGTATCTGTTCTGGACTGAGTGGGGTCAGTATCCTCGTATTGAGCGCTCTAGGTTGGATGGCTCCCAGAGGTTGGTCCTGGTCAATGTGAGCATCAGTTGGCCCAATGGAATCTCCATCGACTACGAGGTATGGACCACAGCTGACATCATAGCTCCTAAGACTTAATAATGACAAATGTCTTAAATACATTTGTCATTATTAATGACAGTATCTTCCTTTCTAGTTTGAACAAATATACTGTCACTTTTCCAAAGACTGGACCATTGGTCAGCATTTCTTTAATACAACGAGAATTATCTATAATTCTTACTGATTAGATTATAGTAGTGGTGCATTATATGCCCTGTGATTTCATAAATTGAATTGTAATACGTAATTAACTCTACTTAATGTAGCTACAAGTCAGTATAGTAGGTTCAAAATAGTTAGTTTTAGAGCTGCCACAAAATCTAATTTTTGCCAATGATGGTCACCTAAAATCACACATACAAATCATCCAGTATTACATATTAAACCATTACGTGCTGGAGGGTATAAGCTAAAGGGGCTTTAAGAATGATTTCTATGTTGTCTGTGTTTATGAACAGTACCAGTAATCCAGCCTCCCTAATACTGTTTCTTCTTATGTTAATTTGTGAAAATGTGACCTTCCCTGAATAATCAACACTATTTTATTTCTGCTTTTTCTTTGCAGGGGGGTATGCTGTATTGGTGTGATGCCAGGACAGACAAGATTGAGCGTATCAACCTGGAGACTGGAGAGAACAGGGAGCTGGTGCTGGCCAACAACAACATGGACATGTTTGCTGTGTCTGTTTTTGAGGAATTCATCTATTGGAGCGACAGGTCAGTTCAGAGGTTAATTAATGTGTTGAACCAACCATTGAACCATATTTTTCCATTGCTCTTATTATCTAGCCATACTTTTCAATGCATGACAGCGTTTAAGCCATGTGGAAGATTTCATATTGTATTGTGTTGTTAATTGACTTACAGTTTTGCTCTCTTTTGTTTAGGACTCATGCCAATGGCTCCATTAAGAGAGGCAGCAAAGACAATGCTACAGATGCTGTGCAGCTCAGGACTGGCATTGGTGTACAGCTGAAAGACATCAAGGTTTTCAACAGGGCCAGGCAGCAAGGTAGGAACACACACAAAACACTCACATTCCTAAACTTAAACCCAAACCCCCCAAAAAATCAGCTTTTTTGCTATGAAGTCTGTCAAAATGTCCTCACAAGAACATTGTTCTGCCTTCTGTTCATCCTCCCATGTATACAAAAACAAGCCCTCACACACACAATGATAAAAACCTTTACCACCCAACTTAATCCACACCCCCCAGGAATAGATGAAATTGAAATTGTGTTTAACAAGGCTCATTATTTGTTTTAACAACACACCTCATAAACATGTCACACTTCCCCCAGGCACTAATGTCTGCAAAGACAACAACGGCGGCTGTGAACAGCTGTGTCTTTTCCGAGGCAACGGGCAGCGCACCTGCGCCTGTGCTCACGGCATGCTGGCAGAGAACAACCGCGGTTGCCGCGACTATGACGGATACCTGTTGTACTCGGAGCGTACCATTCTGAAAAGCATCCACCTGTCTGATGAGACGAACCTCAACGCGCCAATAAAGCCGTTTGAGGACCCTGACCACATGAAGAATGTCATCGCCCTCAGCTATGACTATCATGGCGGTGGAGGGAAGGGAACCAACCGTATCTTCTTCAGCGACATTCACTTTGGCAACATCCAGCAGATCAACGATGATGGCACAGACCGCAAGATTGTGGTGGACAGTAAGTATGGACACATCAATCACATATGCCATTCTTTTTAACACTTCGGAAAACCCACAAAACTCTCCATTACTCATCACTTATCGCGCAAACCTTTCCCTCCGCTACGTCTGTCTACATATATTTCAGCTGTTTTAGCTTGCGGTACCATTTCTTCTATCCTGTCCATTAATAATTGAATGTTGTCCCTCGTCTCCTCGACACTGTTAACACCCATCATCACGCATTTTGACAACACAAGCACCCAGGAGGATTCACTGTATGCACACACAGCTGCAGCTTCTCAACGAGAGGAGATTGACATCACTTAGGGCTGCCACTTGAAGAAAACACACTTGCACACACACACACACACACACACACACACACACACACGCATGCACACACACACTGTGCTTTTTGCTTGCTTCAACACTGAAGTGTCTTTTAAATCCCTCTCTCTAAATGATTCAAAAGAAGCTTGTTGAACTCCATCCAGAAAAGCATTACATTTAAAAGCCCTGGACCCAAAGCTGTTCTTAACAAGCAGTATTCCAAACATGTATTTTTTTATAGGAAAGACAGGAAAACAAGTAAAGTGCATGGGGTTAGTGTGTTTCTTGATGTTGTTTTGAACAGATTGTGTAAATGATTGCTTGTTTTTGCACATCAGTTTTTCATCCACCGGCTACAGAATTTATTTGATGGAGAATTACATTTTACAGCTGATAAGACCAGATAAGACTTGCTAATCAATCAATATTATCATAAATCAACTTTTAGTTTTACTACATTCTGCTGTCCAAATTGACATACTCTTAGTATAAAGTAGCAAAATGGGTAATGAGGTTTTTAGTTCACACATGAAGAGTTGTTTATCTGATTTAATACACAACAATTGATTGAAGTTCATTGCATTTAACATCACTTTGAGTATTGCATATGTAATCTTTCATTTATTTCCATACAGTGATATACAAATATGCATAGTGAGTAATGAGGTAGCAGTATTTTCTTTCTGGCCAAAGAGTCAGTTTTGGCCTATTTCTGAGGTTGAGTCCAGCTCAAAGGGCTGTACCACATCCCTCCCCATCACATCAGGGCAACCAATCAGACAGCTTTTGCAACATGCCCAGCGTTCTCTCCCCAGCTCTATTAAGTCTTGTCTAAACTTCTGAGACATAAACCCATATAGTATAGGGTTTACCACTGCTACTGAAGATGCTAACAGTCTGGCCAGGATGGCAATAGTGTTGAAGCCATGCAAGCCTGTTATGGTTCCTCCAATGAAGGAGAACATGAGGGCATAGGAGGGCAGCCAGAGGAGAGTGAAGACCAGGACCAGTAGAGCTGAAGTGTGAGTCACCTGGCTCTGGTAGCGCTCCAGCTGGGGAGCGTTCCCCAGCAGCCGTGTATGTCGAAGAAAACAGTAGATCTTGGCATACATCACTACAATGATGCCCAGTGGTAGAGCAAAGCCGCACAGGAAGAGGGCAGTGCTGTAGACCAGCTGGCCGAAGTCAGACAGGAAGGCAAAGCAGTACACTGAGCTGGAGCCGCTAACTGTGCGGAAGGCAAACTGCGGCGCTGCCAAGGCCGAGGCAGGAACCCAGAGTAGAGCTACTGTCAGCTTAATACGTTGGTGCATTCTTGAACGGTACACCCAGGTGGGGTGTACCACTGTGAGGTAACGTGTCACTGCCAAAGCTGCCAGGGTAAAGACTGAAGCAGCCGAGCAGGCCACACCCAGGAAGCTGATGGCCTTGCACAGGAAACTGCCGAAAGGCCAGAAGCCCAGAGTGATGGCAGAGGTGTGGAAGGGCAGGCAGAGCAGCAGAAGCAGGTCAGCAGCACTCAGAGCCAGCAGCAGGGTGTCTGTACCATGCGGGGGTTGACTTCCTTTCCTCCTCCTGCCAGTAAGAATGGTAATGACCAGGGTTTGACCCACCAAGCCAGTCACCAGAATTAGTCCGTCCAGGATGGGGACCAAGGCCTTAATCAAAGCCTCATCTGCCCTATTCATTTGGCCAAGGCCACTGCTGTTTACTTGCTGCCTCAAAGTCTCCATTCATTCACAATAAAAGTATATTGAGTAATTAATCTAATGACCTGTTAATGTTGAGCATCAGAGCAGCATGTTCACGCAGCAGTGCATCTGTTCATGACTTTAAATTGTATTAATTACAGGTGTGACCACCTTCCATTAAGACTGCTAGTACGCTCATAATGATAGCAGTTAGCTAATCAGTTAAGATGGTCAGTTGACTTCTTCATTGACATTTATAATCTGTGCACTCACAGGAAGAGAATAGAAAGAGTATATTCCAGTTTATTTTTAGTTTGTGTGTTGAGTTGCAAAAATATAGTCCATCATTATGCAGTCTGAATTAATTTTCAAGTGCCCAGAGATAGTCAAGTGGTTAAGTCCTCCTGCTCTGTGTCTGGTTGAATCCCTCTTAAAATGTTTCTCTCCCACTATGTCACCTTTCCTGTTTTTCCTGCTGTTAGACGGAATTATAGCTACTTAAAGATGACTGGATGTCTCATCCAGTCATCTCTCCTTATTTAAAAAAAATCAAGCGATAGTCTCAGAAAAACTTCTGTTACTGTTGTGCTGTTATCCAGTTTGACTCAGGAAAAAAAATCAATAAACATGACCTTAAAGAGCAGTCCTTGCACACTGGCTTTTCCTTGACTGCATCAGCATGTCCTTCATAATCCAAGGAAGAAGAAAAACAAGAGAGATGTCAGTGCAGCAGTTACTCTATGGCTGTATTGATTTCTCGAAACCAGGCAACAGTGGACAAATTCATCCCAGTGAATGCTAACAGACATTCCACTTTAAAAGCAGTCAATGCTACTTGATGCTAAGTGGTCACCGCGGCAGGAGGCATCTCGTCCATTTAGAAGCTCCCCAGAGACTTACAACCATTTAGACATCACCAGCAGAAGAGTTACTGTACGATTCACATGATATCCAATTGTTGAAGAATAAAATAAGTGATGAACGATCGTAAAATTAACAGTAACAAAGGATTAGTAATACTCAGTTGTCACTTGGTGCACTACACTACTCCTGTGATAGTCAGAGAGACTGTTCTGAGTGACAAAGGTCTTCCCAACAGGTTTTCACCACTGTTTGCACAGTAACCAGGGGCTGAGCTGATCTCGGCAAGGGGAGGGGAAACTGTTGCTGTTTCTCATTACATAATACTGACTTGAACCTACTTTATGTATCCCTGTTTAGTGTGCAATCTTCCCTTAACTCCAGCAGTTAGCTGCCAAAGTACACCCTTTTCTCATTTCTGTTTTGTACAGCGTGATAGTTTAGTATGGAAAAGACTTTGTTTGCGTCACTCTGTATTCAGTCTTAAACTGGCCTTTAGTTGCATTTTGATTGGTTAATAGGCTATTCAGCCTTAACATCGTCCTACATTAAGGGTAATTATGGCACTTCATTCATTTGAAACATCTATTAAAAGGTCAATGATTGACTTTCAGCCAAGAGCAAACAGTTGTGTGGAGTGTTCTGATTTTTATTATGGGGATAAGTGGTCATAAATGTGGTTGCTAGTATGACCAAGAACAGATGGATGCACACCTTGGAACCTGTAAGGCTGCAGCTTAGTGTCCTTTTCCATGATGCTGTGTGTCATGTAGTTCCCACAGTTAAAAATATCTACTGTATGTACTATGAGTGGGGGGTCGCAGGACAAAAGGCTGATGGCTATCGAGATCAGCAGCTTTATCTTTGCCGTTCACGGCTGACTTCTTCATCCTGGCCTATGTCCCTGAAGTGACTCAAGCTGTTCCAGTGTCAGTTTTCTTCTGAACAAGAAGTCACTATGAATGAGAGTGTCCACAGGGAGCGGTATTTGTATGTGCAGGCAGCCAGCCATGAAACAACAGGATGATACAGAATCTTTAAACTCTCTCCAGGAACAGCAGGCATGGCACATACTCTGCTCTGTATGGTACCACTTTCACTCTTTCTTTTTCACTTTTCTTTTTAAACTTCTCCTTCTTCCTCACAGTGTTTTCACCATCCATGAACTGATGTGGGAAGATGGGAATGACCTAAGCATTTACCACTGCCTCTTTAATAAAATCTCACAGAGTTAACCATGGGGGCAACTTGTTAAACTATGACAATGATTAATGATTTGTTGAATTCTCACTGAAGGTCCTCATTAAAGCTCCCGCTAACACCCCTGATAGTTGATATTTTTTATAGTGAAATAAAAAGAGTTTGTTCTTCTCAAGCGTTTTGCTTCTTACAGTTTTGGCTGGAGGAAAACAAAAGAACTATTGTCTGAAAAACTATCGTCATGGGTCCAAAAATATTTGTAGAGGGCCAACTTCTTCCTTCTCTGCTCTACAGATGTAGGGTCAGTTGAGGGCCTGGCATACCACCGTGGCTGGGATACGCTCTACTGGACCAGTTACACAACTTCCACCATCACTCGCCACACTGTGGACCAGAGCCGCTCTGTGGCCTATAACCGTAACACTGTGGTCACTATGTCTGGAGAAGACCACCCCAGAGCCTTTGTGCTGGACGAGTGTCAGGAGTGAGTCATTAATATCAAAACTTGGTGCTCTGCACTGGATCAGGGCCCAGTTCTAATACTGTTTTTTTTTTTTTTTCTTTTTTTCTTTCTTTTGAACAGTAGATTTCTTTTAGTTCAGTCAACCATAACGGTTAGACATTTTGGGAGCTCCCAGTGCACATCATTATGCTTTTCCTGTGTTTGCTCCCGCTACAGTCTCATGTTCTGGACCAACTGGAATGAGCAGGCTCCAAGCATCATGAGGGCCTCTCTGAATGGTGCCAATGTGCTCGCGATCATCGGCAGTGACATTAAAACTCCCAACGGCCTGGCCATAGATCACCGTGCTGAGAAACTCTACTTCTCTGATGCCACACTGGACAAAATTGAACGCTGCGAATATGATGGAAGCAGCCGTTATGTAAGACAGCCATTTCATTTTTCCTTTGACGTAAACTTCAGTGTACTGTGAAATGATGCCTATTTTTTTCCTGCTTTAGGTCTTATTGAAGAATGAGCCTGTGCATCCCTTCGGGCTGGCTGTGTATGGAGACTACATCTTCTGGACTGACTGGGTGAGGAGGGCTGTCCTCAGGGCTGACAAATACACAGGAGGAGACATGAAAGTGCTGCGTGCTGACATCCCTCAGCAGCCAATGGGCATTGTTGCTGTAGCTAACGACAGCAACAGCTGTAAGTATTATTCACTGAAGTCATTGTGAAATTTGTGTAGGTTGCTTTCGTTGATCACATCATTCCATTTTTTTTTTTTTTATCCATGCTAGCTGCGTGGCTATAGACTGAAATTCTAAGTATTAAATGGATTGCCATGAAATCTGGCACTTTTGTGGCACTTCTGACTTTTCCTCTAGCACCATCATCAGGTCAAATTTACACTTGGATTTATGACCAAATACCTGCAAAACTAATGATGTTCCTATTAGCCTCAATTGTACTTTGTCTTTATTGCTAATTGGCAAATATTAGCTACAGTAGGATGGTGAACATGGTAAACATTATACAGCAGCATGTTAGCATTGCCAGTGTGAGCATGTTGCCATGCTGGTGTTAGCATTTAGCCTCACTGTTCCACTAGCATGGTTGTTGAGTCTTATTATCTTATACAGGCAACTTCCACAGACTATAAATATGACCAAGCTAAATGTTCCAGTATAGTAAAGGCATATCATTATATACATTACATCATGCTGGGCTTTTGGTCAATCATTTGACAAGCAGAGAAAGAAGTGTCCACAAGGAAATAACACGTAACATTACTACCATAACTGACCCTCCTGTGTTGTACATTTCTCAGGTGAGTTTTCTCCTTGCCGAACAAACAACGGAGGTTGCCAAGACCTGTGTCTGCCCACATCCGATGGACGGGTCAACTGCAGTTGCCGTGGAGACAGACAACTCCTGGGCGACAGCACCTGCTCTTGTAAGAGAAAGTCTTCACTCATTTTAGGAGACAATTTTTCCTCTTGATTAAAAGGTTGAATGTTGCTTAATTCAAATATTTCTACCTCACCAGCAATGAATGTGTCATGTGGAAGTGTGGATGACTTTGAGTGTGGAAACGGCGACTGTATCAACTACAGCCTGACCTGTGATGGCATGGCCCACTGCAAGGACAAGTCTGATGAGAAGCAGTCCTATTGTGGTGATTTTCTTTAATATTTTTTATTAGTTGTCACAGGTCATCATGTATATTTCATAATTTGCAGATACTTAGCTGATGGTCATATTCAAAGTAATTTATGGTTAAAAAAATACAATAAAATATTATTAGATCATTAGGTTATATGAGAGTGAGCGCTAATATGTGACTATAGAATAGCCAAAGAGAAAATTTAAATTTTGAGCTAAGCACAGGGGTGGAGGTACATTTAGTATGTTTGATACAGAATATGTAGGAGAGCTTATCGGTTTCATTTAAAAAAAATAGTGAATTGGTAGATTAGACCGTGTTTTAAATGTGTAAAAAAAAGGACTCTGGACTTTAGCCAACTCTAATCAACTGCTGTTCCTCCACAGCCAATCGAATTTGTAAGAAAGGCTACAGGCGCTGCATGAATGGCCGCTGTATCGGTCACCAGTTCTGGTGTGATGGCACGGATGACTGTGGTGACCACTCAGATGAACTGCCCTGCAACAGTAAGCAACTTATTTTATAGCTGCAACTGATTGAAAAACCATTAGCTAAGCTTTTGATAGATGCACAAAGAGAAACCATGTTGGCCTGGTATCAGATTTTGCCCACACAACACTGATTCTTTTTTCCTCTTGCTCCCCATTTGTAAAACAAAAAACAAAAACTTGTGTGCATCCTGCAGTGACACTGTGCAAAGTAGGAGAGTACCAGTGCAAAGATGGAAGTTGCATCTCCAACTTCAGTCGCTGTGACCAGGTGGTCAACTGTGAGGATGCTAGTGATGAAATGAACTGCCGTAAGTAATCTACCATAATGATTTTAAAAAGATTGTTAAAGGGAAAAGCTGAGCTTTAACATGAATGAGATTACACGAGGGAAATGAACTTAATGGATTAGTTAAGATTTCTTTTAAGTTGGTTTTTAAAAGATTTTTCCATTTTTCTCAGAAACCACCGATTGCTCCCGTTTCTTCCGCCTGGGAGTGAAAGGAGTGTCCTTCCAGAGCTGTGAGAAAACTACTCTGTGTTATCTGTCCTCATGGGTGTGTGACGGCAACAATGACTGTGGAGACTTTTCAGATGAGAGAAACTGCCCAGGTTGTGTGCTTTGTTCACCTCTAAAATACTTTCGGCTTTTCTTGAATTGTCAGAGATTCTACATTATGTTTTCCTGTTGTCTTGCAGATAAAAGGAAGCTTAAATGTCCAGTCAACTTCTTTGCTTGTCCCAGTGGTCGCTGCATTCCTATGAGCTGGACCTGTGATAAGGAGAATGACTGTGAGAACGGAGCTGATGAGACGCACTGTGGTCAGTCTGCAAAGTTGTCCTCGAGTACCATTATTTTTTTCCCAAAAACACAAATCATACCAGAAAAAAAACTAGGCTTCCCACTGCACATGAAAAAACTTGCGGTTAGAGTAAGAGAAATATTTTTTTCTAAAATACTGAGCTCTCTTTGCCCTCCTTTTGCAGACAAATTTTGTACATCCTCCCAGTTTGAATGTGGGAACCACCGCTGCATTTCCAGCCACTGGGTGTGTGACGGCTCTGATGACTGTGGCGATGGATCTGATGAGGACCAGAAATGCAGTAAGTGACGTATTACTTACCTCACCAATGTAAAAATGCTTTCTCCCACGCGCAGTGGAGACATTTGACTGTATGCATATTATTTCCTGATGATATCATCATGTAACTTTCCCATAATGTTGTCACAGAATCCAAGACCTGCAGTCCCGAGGCTTTCCAGTGTCCCGGCTCCCACATGTGTGTGCCTCAACGCTGGAAGTGCGATGGAGACAAAGACTGTCCTGATGGAGCTGATGAGAGTGTCAAGGCTGGCTGCAGTGAGTGGGACAGTTCCAAAAAAACATGGAAAAATTGAAGAAAAAAAAACAAACAGAAACTCTTCCAACACAGTTCCATGTCCATTAACCATAGTGTTTTTTTCCACTTCCAGTGTACACCAACAACACTTGTGATGAGAATGAGTTCATGTGCCAGAACAGACAGTGTATCCCCAAGCACTTTGTGTGCGATCATGACATTGACTGCTCCGATGGCTCCGATGAATCCCCAGAATGTGGTGAGTGTGATCCTGGAAGAGAAATGCAGAAGGACTGAGCAGAAAGTTAGAAAAGTCTGACCACAAAATAGTAGTGATGGCCAAATGAAGCTTCATGAACGATTTTCTCTTTTTTTGTGAGCCCACTAGATGGGGCTCTCTCTTCAACAAAGGGTTGAAAACACACTGAATTGCCATTCCTTTAACATTTTTCTTTGAACAGAGAGCGCCATCTAGTGAGCTCAGAAAATAAAGAAAATGGTTCATGAAGCTTCATTTGACCATCACTACAAAATAGGTTGTGAGAGAATGTTCGTCATGATAACAATATCATATATTTATTTATTTATTTATTTATTTATTTATACAATCTTGGGTTGAGGCTAATGATAAACATACTCTCGTTCTGGTGTAGAATACCCAACATGTGGTCCAGATGAGTTCCGCTGTGCCAATGGCCGCTGCCTCAACCAGAAGAAATGGGAGTGTGACGGAGAGTTTGACTGTCAGGATGCTTCTGATGAAGCTCCCAAGAACCCTCGCTGCACTGACTCAGGTCGGGATTATAATCACCATTCTTCTCTTAATAACTTATATTTCTCTACCAACATAATGAAGTAAGAATCATATATATATATATATATATATATATATATATATATATATATATATATATATATATATATATATATATATATATATAGAAAAAAGGCAGCATCCTGTTTCAAAGTGACAGTAATTAACATGCCATTTGTCCATGATTTCAGAGAGGACATGTAATGAGTCAGCCTTCATGTGCCGTAATGGGAAGTGTTTGAATGAGACTCTGCTGTGTGATCGCAATGATGACTGCGGAGATGGCTCTGATGAACTCAACTGCTTCATCAACGAGTGTCTCAACAGTAAGCTGAGTGGCTGCTCGCAGCTCTGTGATGACCTCAAGATTGGCTTCAAGGTAAGCCTTCTAATTGGTTTAGTTTTAATGCTTCTCCCCCCTCCCCAATTTTTCACGAGCAACTAAAGGAAATCAAATTACTCTGTGAACTCACTGACTTTAATTGGCCAAGAAATAATGTGTCTTATACTTTAGGTACACAGTTACCTCACAGACAAATGGGGTATATGCTATTAATGGTGAGTTAGGGACCAGAAGTGAAAAGGTTGGGAACCACTCACTTCAGGCATGCGGTTATGTAAGACAAAAACATGTTTTGGCTCTCTTTGGTCGAAAGTAAGAGGCCAGACTTAGAACAGCTTGAACTCTGTGCGAACTCTCATGTCTGTGGTGTGGAGGCTGTGGTCAGAGCTTTATTTGAAAATGATAAGGAACGATTTGTACAGCGAAAGGATTCACTTTTATGGTGGTGGGGGTGTCAGTATAACTTCACTATCACGGATTTGCCCCTGTGTGTGATTTCCTTTGTGCACATACTGGCTTAGTATCCTGCAAAATTCCCACATATTTGCTGTGAAGGAATAGAATTTGGTGAGAGTGTGAGTTGGAGTTCTATTAAAACACAGATGTGCTTATGGCAAGTGACAGTTTAAGCTGATTTTGACTCGTAATGAATAAATGTTTTTTGCAATGCCTTGAGGAAAGCCTTAATACTATTATTAGTGTAGCATGGAGACTGTACCATTATCCTTCTTTTCAGTGTTTCTCTTGATTCAATGAGAAAGCTGACTAAATTGACCAAAATATTCTTCTTTAAAACCATGTATTTATTAAAGTTGTTTACAATCAAGCCACAAAAATACCTTAAAACATAATGACTTATTTTGAAAAAGTGTCCCCATATAAAAGAAATACAATAGTATGAAGCTTTGTAGTGATGGTCAAATGAAGCTTCATGAACCATTTTCTTTATTTTCTGAGCTCACTAGATGGCGCTCTCTGTTCAAGCAATAGTATGAAGCTACAACTTGTTAAATTAGCTGATCATAATGTAAATTAGTGAGCCACTGGTAAAGCTCATCTGCTCACCCTGACAGCCACACACCTCCAAAAATATGAACTAAGCTCAACACACTTACACCTGACTGTCCCTGGTCTCCCTGTTCCTCAGTTCTTTCTGTCTCCTTTGCCTGTGACATAGTGACGTTAGTATTTCCATAAGCACCCATTCTTATAGAGATGTTACCAAATTGTCTTGATATGAGGACTTATTGTACTTACTTGGCGCTCTGGTGTAAGCCTACTGAAAAAGGATCTTATGTCTGTTTTTCTTTTCTCTGTCATTTTATCTGGGCAACAACAACACAAATATGTGTTGTTGTTGCCCAGATAAATCTAATATATCTAAATATGAGTTAGTTTCATAGGTTCACCACGCCGTCATATTATAATTCTAAAATGATCTTGCGTCCTCCACATAAATATTAGGTTTCGTCTGGGACAGAGGATATATATTTAACTGATCAGCCACTTAACTTCATATTGAGCAAAACACAACTGTAGATCTTCAATATTAACCCTAATATCAGTTCACACACATAACGTTAGGCTTATCGCCGTGGTAACGTTAGTTGTAGTGGGTGCATTTCTATCAAACAAGCTATTAAACAAGCTAGGTAACGTTACATTGTATTACACTAACATAGCGACCTTCTTGTCATGACTAATTCATTAATTACTCAGCATAATTTCTAGTTGAGAAAAGAACAACTTCATCCGATGTTTAATGTGAATAAAATAGCCTTGAACCGCCTACTTACTACACTCCTGTCACTACCCGATGTGACTGTGAGTCGAGTGCAGATCCTGACGTACAGCAGGCAGTGGACCAAACCACTGTGAGGCAAGGGAGGGGGAACTCAAAATGTTTCTAAACTTAAAAAGCATTTTTTGGGGTTTGTATTGTTTTACTACTTACACAGATATTTTCATCATTATGTTATTTACAATACACAGCATTGTTTTAATGATATTTCTAGGGGGGGGGGACAACGTAGATGACCCCCCTGGGCCCTTGTAATTGGTCCAGACTAAATGTGGGAAGTGCCAGAACCCGCAGGCAGAGAGATTTTGACATATCTACTGTGCTCTTGGCCCCTTCAGTGCAGGTGTCATCCTGGTTTCCAGCTTAAGCGGGACGGGAAGACATGTGTGGATATAGATGAGTGCACAACCACCTACCCCTGTTCTCAGCGCTGCATTAACACACACGGCAGCTTCCACTGTCTCTGCGTGGATGGCTTTGAACTCAGCCCCAATGACCCCACCATCTGCAAGTCTACATCAGGTAAGGCGCCATGCTTGTGTGTGTTTTGCATTTTGCTGGTTGCTCATAGCCAATTCAATACTGACGCAAATGTTTTCTGTCTGGTATTTGTGTGTAGAAGAGGAGCCCTTCTTGATCTTTGCTAACCGGTACTACCTGAGAAAACTCAATCTGGATGGATCCAACTACACTCTTATTAAACAGGTGAAACCCCCAGTTCTCAGTTTGACCTACTGAAACACAAGGTTCCTATTGTTAGAGCTTTATTCACCTGTTAATACTGTTCTACCTCTGTTTTAGGGTCTGAATAATGCAGTGGCACTGGACTTTCACTATGCAGAGCAGATGATCTACTGGACAGATGTGACCACTCAGGGAAGCATGATCCGACGCATGCATATGAACGGCAGCAACATAGAGGTCAGTAAAAAAAACAAAAAACATCCTTTTAGCCAGCCAACACATTAAGCATAGTATTTCCTCCTTTTTATGGAAGTCTCTGACAGGAAACTTTATCATTGTCTAACCCTGTGACTGACTGCCGTGGCAGGTTTTGCACCGGACCTCCTTGAGTAACCCAGATGGCTTGGCAGTGGATTGGGTTGGCGGGAACTTGTACTGGTGTGACAAAGGCCGGGACACCATTGAGGTGTCAAAACTCAATGGGGCCTACCGGACTGTGTTGGTCAACAATGGCCTGAGGGAACCTCGCGCTGTGGCTGTGGATGTTCGCTATGGGTGAGAAGCACAGCTTGTATTAGGTTTCATCTAAACACTCTTATCTGATTATGGGAAATTTCATTTAGACTAACTATACTGTAACTATCTTTATCACCTGCTGGTTAGGTACCTGTATTGGTCTGACTGGGGTGACAACCCTCACATTGGGAGAATTGGGATGGATGGCACCAACAGAAGTGTCATTGTGGAGGATAAGATCACGTGGCCCAATGGACTAACCCTGGACTTCATCAATGACCGTATATACTGGGCCGATGCCAGAGAGGACTACATTGAGTTTGCCAGCCTGGATGGCACCAACAGACACACGGGTACCAGACCAGTTCACACTCTGACATGGATATCTTTTTCCAACTTGACTGGGTCACACTTTCCCAACTGATTTTCAACTGTGTGGGACTCCAGTTGCATGCATTGGTCTAAATATTGTTCTGTAGAAATATAAAATGTGTATGTGTGATTAAGTGTTTTTAGTAAGTAGAAAGTAACATTTAAATGAGAAGTTATGTAGGCAAGAAGCTGTTGAGTGCCACATTGTTGCATCTTCAAATTGAAACAGACAGAAAATACACCCAAGGCATTTATTGATCTTTTAAATAAAGCTGGTGAGGAACTGCTTTAAGTGGTTTTTATCTTGTCCACTTAACAGGAATAGGAGGATGTATGAAACCACACTGGTAGTAAAACAAGGAAATGCAGAAAGTGAATATTCAGCCGATTAGGTTTTGCTGTGGCTATATTTTGTTGGGTGACAGGCTAAGATAAGATGAGATAGACTTTATTAATCCCACACTGGGTAAATTCCTGTGCTGTCCTGTGCTAATGGGCTAGTCAGCTGTCTGAATGAGTTTCCGCTTGTCAAATAGTTTGGGAGCCACCAAGCGTAAGCAGGCAGGTCAGATGGTTGCCCTCTGGTCTGGAGTCCTACAGCACAGGCCCAGGGGACAGAAGTCCTTTTTGTTCTTACCAGTGAGGCCTCTTGCATATATGACGTCTGAATAGCGCTCAGTTGTTTAGCACACTCACTACAATAGTTGATATTGTCAGCCAACCAGGCGTCCAGAAGAATTGTGGAGCGCAGCCGAGTGTCTGTATTATTTCATTCGCTAAGCTCTGCTCAACACATATAGATGGTTATAGCATTCCATCATCCCTTAGATGAAGAATGTACAGACGTTGTACAGAGCGTTGTACTGTAAGTCTCCTACAAGTTTTGAGCATGCTGAGTGTTTCATCCAACACAATGTTCCAACAGCTAAACTACTATTTATACAAAATTACAATTCATAAAAGATATCTGTCTATTAACTTGTGGTGTTAGGAGTTATTCACCTATCCTTTGACACACACACACACACACACACACACACACACACACACACACACACACACACACACACACACCAGTATGGCCTTGTGTGTGTTTGTAGAACAAGACTTGGCTTGTTTGAATTCAGATAAAGATTGACCAAAGGGAGCTTCAAGCTAATCCGACTAATATCACAGTTCAACCTGATGTTGTAAAACTTCTCCCATCACATGATATGATATCAACATTTTAGTTGTTTAAAGCATCTTACTTATTAGATGACTGTGGTTTCAGTATTGATTATAACGACAATGATTTGAACTTGTGCCATGTGTGTCTTGTTGCATGTGCCGATTCATGCGTTTGTGAGGTACTGGGATTGCTGTGTTTTACAACAGTAACTAATGGTGTGTTTCAATAACGCACCAGCCTCAAATACTGAGAACAAACAGATACAATGACAAGAAAGTGGGAGCAGAAAAGATGCAAATAGAGTGTAAAGCCTAATGAGGTGTAGAAACCATTACATAACACACAGAGTGGAGCCGCTGTAGCTGTGCACCCCACCCTGCCTCTGTTTTACATTTGAGACATGCATTATGAATGGGAAAAGTCAGGTATTGTTTTTTCTCATATTAATTTAATTAGACAGTAGTTTTAATGTCGTTGTATGCACACTTCTCCACTTTTCATGCATACCTCAAGTTCATCTGTTTGGGAAGGCATAATGTTTACTATTGAAGAGCAGTTTGAAGCTAAAAAATATTATAATACAAAATAATAGATTGGTTTTTGGTCACAGAACTTCACTGATTAGTTATAGAAAGTCATTACTTAGGACAACAGATTTACTGTACCTAACAACTAATGAACAATGTGATTGAATGTTTGTCTGTTTGTTCAGTTCTCAGCCAAGACATCCCCCACATCTTTGCCATGACTCTGTTTGAGGAGCACATCTACTGGACCGACTGGGAGACAAAGTCCATCAACAGAGCTCATAAGTCTCTGGGTACCAACAAGACCACCCTGATCAGCACCCTGCATCGGCCCATGGACATCCACATTTACCATCCCTACCGCCAGCCCGAGGGTAAGAGAGACATTGTGGTTGGAAGCATGTAGAAATGAATATGTAAAGGTTTGGGAATTTGACAAAAAATAGCATGTACTACATCTCACCTTGTACACATGATTACATGTTACTGTGCATCCGCTGTGTATAATTGTCTTACATATGATATCCCATTGGAATAAATATACATGAACTGTTTTTTATGATATTTATTCCAATTCCAAAATTAAATTTCAAACAGATCTTACCTGCCTTTGTTGCAATATAATGTAACTGAACATCTACTCCAAGCAATACATTTGAAAAAGCATTAAACAGTGTTAAGGTATAGGGATTCATTGTATGTATTGATAAATATAAAGATGCAAAGAAAGGCACATTCTCTAAACACATAATTATAATTGTCCCTACTTTAATCCAGATATCTTATAACCTCAGTCTTGTACTGAAAAACATATCGGTGCAATCAGAGGTTAAAACATTTCCCCTCTTTCCATCCTCCCAGTGCTCAACCACCCGTGCCAGACAAACAACGGTGGCTGCAGTAACCTCTGCCTCCTCTCTCCTGGAGGAGGCTACAAGTGTGCCTGTCCCACCAACTTCTACCTGGCCAATGATCAGCGCACTTGCATGTCCAACTGTACAGCCAGCCAGGTAAGGAGGCTGTGTAAACATCATCATCAATGCGAATTTCGCTGAATGACTACAGTTGATAAGTGGATTTTCGTATCTCAATGTCTCGTTTGATAAACTCCTTATGCCTGGTGATTGTCTATTGACAGCTGGCTGGCTGCCCAGTGCTACAGTAGCTAGCTGAGAAGCTCTGGTGTTATGCCCTATCATCACCTATAATTTCCCTCTTCCTGCTGTAGTTTGTGTGCAAGAACGACAAGTGCATTCCTTTCTGGTGGAAATGTGACACAGAGGACGATTGTGGTGACAAGTCGGATGAGCCAGGAGACTGCCGTAAGTGTTTGAGAAAGATAATTAGGAGACGATAGTGTGTCACCTTCCTGTAACGTGTGTGTGATTCGTTTTGATCTGAACTCATGAGCATAAAAGGGACAATCCTGCAGGGAGGAGCTGAAGTGTTAAACAGTATTGTGGTGTAACTTTTTAGTGTGATGCTGAGAAACTGTAACTCTTTTTTTTTTTCATGACAGCTGATTTCAAATGCAGACCTGGGCAGTTTCAGTGTGGCACTGGAATCTGCACCAACCCTGCCTACATCTGTGATGGAGACAACGACTGCCAGGACAACTCAGACGAGGCAAACTGCGGTATGTCTCTTTTTTGTATACAATTATTAATTTCATCCTCAAATAATTATCTTACACATTTCATTTCCTGTATCCTACCTTGTCTACCATCACCACTTAGTTGCTCATATCTGTTGCTTGTTTTTCTGTTTGCCTGCCTGTGTAACTGCACCGCAGATATTCACGTTTGCCTGCCCAGCCAGTTCAAATGTTCCCACCCAAGCCGCTGCATTCCAGGCATCTTCCGCTGTAACGGCCAGGACAACTGCGGAGAAGGAGAGGATGAGAAGGACTGTCGTGAGTAGAAGCTTTTTTCTTTCACTTTGGTGCTTAATTTCACACAGTAACTATAAATCTTATTCCCTCCAACAGCCGAGGTCACGTGCGCACCCACCCAGTTTCAGTGTGCCATCACCAAACGCTGCATACCTCGTGTCTGGGTGTGCGACCGCGATAATGACTGTGTAGACGGATCTGATGAGCCCGCCAACTGCAGTAAGACTCCCATTTTATTTAGCATTTTGTTTATTTAGAGTCATCATAATCAGCTCTCAAATGTAACCGCCCCCAAATGTTTCCCTCTCCAGCCCAGATGACGTGTGGTGTGGACGAGTTCCGATGCAAAGACTCCGGACGCTGCATCCCTGCTCGCTGGAAGTGTGATGGGGAGGACGACTGTGGCGATGCGTCAGATGAACCAAAAGAGGAGTGTGGTAAGAATATTGGATATAGGAGGGTCTGGCGAGTCCACACAGCATTCCGGGATGGGAGAAAAAGATGCTCTGGTTTATTGGCATTTCTTTAAACCAATCACAATAGTCTTGGGAAGCGCTAGGTGCCGGACGGAGCAATGGTGCCTCTGCAAAATAGCCTCGGGAAGGAACTTGTTTTGGTGGAATGTGTACATTCAAAGGTTGTTTTAGTCATCCAACAGAAAACTCAGATTGGACAGATAGTCTAGCTAGCTGTCTCGATTTAGATCTGAGGAGCAGTTAACCACAGTCGTCATAGGCTGAAATGAGGGACATCTGCCGGAATATCCCGCAGTATCTGAACAATCCCAGAAATGAAAAGTCGTCGATATAGACTAAAATTAGACAGATGCCACTGAAGAGGCATTTGTTTCACTGATGTTTCCAAATTGCACTGAATTATTTCTCTTTTTATGTTATTGACTAACATTTTCAATGATTTGTACAGCTGAGAGGACATGTGAGCCGTACCAGTTCAGATGTAAGAACAATCGCTGTGTACCGGGCCGCTGGCAGTGTGACTACGACAACGACTGTGGGGACAACTCAGATGAAGACAAGTGCAGTAGGTGTCCCTTTTTAGCTTGGAGACAACGCCTGCATACTGTCAGCATTATCTCACCTGGTCCAGTGTCACTTACACTCATGCCTTGTCCACTGGTAGAATACTCACTTTGCACCTTAAACCTGTGCATACTAAGTCACTCTTTCGGCACTAACATCCATTCTCTGTCATTTCTGATGCATTTCACTTCATCTGTTATTTGTTTCATTTCATACTGACCTGTTGGCATGAGCCAGAGGTAAGTGACTCCACCTTCATATGTCACCTCTCTGCTGTGTCTCCACTCTCATGCTCCTGTCCATGTGATCCCCACCCACCTGTGAGAGTATGCAAGCTGAGCTCTAAATAGATTAATTTTGTAACATTGCTGTTCTTTTTCCCCTTTGTAATGAGATGCCACTGCTTAAGACTTTAATTTAGTCTTTAATGCTATCTTTGATTAGATACAAATATAACACATGGAAACAAATGTATAACTCAAATTAAATCAGGTATATTGAAAATACATTAAAATGAACATAACAGTGGCGCGCCTTGGTAACTCACCTGGTAGAGCGTACGTCCCATGTACTGTCTGCGGCCTAGTCCGCGCCGCAGCGGCTGCAGGTTCAATTCCGACCTGCGGCCCTTTGCTGCATGTCATTCCCCCTCTCTCTCCCCTTTCATGTCTATGTTGTCATATCAAATAAAGGCTTAAAACACCAAAAAACTTTAACATTGAGACTTATTGAGCTCCTTTCATTCTCTCACATCACCTCCTGCAGCATCTACAGTCTTCTTCTGTGGTTGTTTCAACCCTTATCCTGTTTTGTGCTGAAGGCTAAGATAGCAACCTTGTATAACCTTGCGTTATGTCACTGACCTTGTCTTTCTTCTTCTGTAGTGCCTCGACAATGTTCAGAAAGTGAGTTTGCCTGCACGAACGGCCGCTGTATTGCTGGGAGGTGGAAGTGCGATGGAGACCATGACTGTGCTGATGGATCTGATGAGGTGCAGAAACCTTATATTTGGGTTTCCTTTAAATAATATCTTGTATTTATCTGGAAAGATAGTTGAATTGTTTGGGTTCAGTATTATTGTAAGTATAAAAGCTGATTCTGCTGGCTGTGATGTTTCTTCAGAATGGCTGTGATCTGAAGTGTGACAACGACCAGTTCCAGTGTAAAAACGGACACTGTATTCCCATCCGCTGGCGGTGTGATGCTGACCCTGACTGTATGGACGGCAGCGATGAGGAGAATTGTGGGAGCGCTGGTAAGCGTGTTTGAGTTTGTAAAAGCTGTTTTGAATTGTATTACTTATTAATTTGTACTACTATTACAAGTGCTTGTTTGTGTTTTCTCTGCCTTGAATAATTTCTTTCCGTTTTTCTCAGCTGGGCGTCACTGCCCTCTGGATGAGTTCCAGTGTAACAACACTTTGTGTAAACCCCTCGCCTGGAAGTGTGATGGGGAGGACGACTGTGGGGACAACTCTGACGAGACACCCGAAGAGTGCCGTGAGTACAGGCTTGTAAATCACACACGTGTTGAATGTCTGTCAGTCTTCATTTTTTGTCCTGACCTGTCCTCTTTCTCTATTCGGCTTTTAGGGAAGTTCCAGTGTCCTCCCACCAGAGCGTTCCGCTGCCAAAACGACCGTGTATGTCTGCAAGTGTCAAAGAGGTGTGATGGTGTCAATCACTGCAGCGACAACGCAGATGAACTGAACTGCCGTAAGTTGTGGAGTCATTCGAATTGCTGTGAAATCCCCTCCTTCCTCAACTTTGAGGAGATTGCTGACCTGTGTGTGTGTGTGGTGTTATGTGTCTACAGAGGTCCCTCCAGTTGTTCCCACATGTGAGAAGGACGAGTTCATGTGTGCCAATGGAAGATGCATCAGCTCCACTTTGCGCTGTAACTTCTTTAACGACTGTGAGGACTATGGCTCTGATGAGATCAACTGCAAGACAGGTGGCTCATGTCAAAACTGATTTCTATATTATGTCTTAACACAGATCTGATGTTTCAAATGTTTAGCATTAATCAGAAGCACTTAGATTTTAGAATCCACTCATGTTTATGACTTATGTTTGTGTTTAGACACCAAACTAAATGACTGCAGGAGTAACAGGACTCAGTGTGGTGATGGAGACGAGGCCCACTGTGTCATCAACGGAACAGACTCCTTCTGCTCCTGCAAACCAGGCTTCCAGAAGACAGGACACCACACCTGTGGAGGTACACATGCACAAAACACTGCACCCGACAAATGATAACTTGCTTCAAATATTTAAACACTTTGGAGGCGATCAGCTGGGCTGTGATATTTTTCTATTTAATATTTTCCTCTGGCTGTCTGTTTTCTCAGATAAGAATGAGTGTCTGCAGTTCGGAGTGTGTTCGCACATCTGCAACAACACTAAAGGCTCCTACAAATGCAGCTGCCACAAGTACTTCACCAGGATCAATGACACCTGCAAGGCTGACAGTGAGGACCAGAACTGCATCTGTTTTATATGCTGCTTATCCTTTTAGGCTACTTTTTAAAACCATCATACCATTTCCTAAAAATAGTTAATTTTAGTTCAAAGGCCATCCTTGTGAATTTGTATCCACTCCTTCCAGGCATGAACAGCAGTCGACAGATTCTCTACATAGCCGACGACAATGAAATCCGCAGCCTGGACCCCGGCATGCCCAACTGGCGCTATGAGCAGACCTTCCAGGGCGATGCCAGCGTGCGTATTGATGCTATGGACCTGCACGTCAAGACCAACCGCATCTTCTGGACCAACTGGCACACGGGCCGCATCTCCTCCTATGAACTTCCAGGACCGTCCACATCATCATCCTCCTCGAATGAGGGCAGGATCACAAACCTGCAGGTAATGCTGGTTAAATGTGTGCAGACACACAAACTCTTAATCATACTTTTACAAACACGTGCTATGACCACTTCTCTGCTCGTATCCAGATCAAAGAGCTGAAGATGCCTCGTGGGATAGCAGTGGACTGGGTTGCTGGTAATCTGTACTGGACCGACTCTGGTCGAGATGTAATCGAAGTGGCTCAGATGTCAGGCCAGCATTGCAAGACCCTCGTCTCTGGCATGATAGACGAGCCTTACGCCATTGTAGTGGATCCACAGAGAGGGTAAGAGAGAGTGTTGAGTTCTCTGATGTTGGCTTTAGGGCGACAATCCTATACAATATATGATTTCTTTCGTCATATGTTTTGCAATTGCGTGTTCCAACTCTGTGTTTCCCTTCAGTACCATGTATTGGGCAGACTGGGGGAACCACCCTAAAATTGAGACAGCTGCCATGGACGGCACTCTGAGACAAACTCTAGTTCATGAGAACATTCAGTGGCCCACCGGTCAGTATTACATTAGCATTGTATGATTTATCTTAACCCTGACATGCATGTTCTTTCTTAGCAACTTCCTGCTCCACATTCAAAGTTAGACGGCTTTTATTCTTGGGAGCTGTCAAGCAGAATGACAGCATTTTATTCTATATAGGTTGTCATGTCTTTTTCATCAAGGCTCTTCCATTCTGTCTCTACAGGTCTGGCTGTGGACTACTTCAACGAGCGTCTTTACTGGGCAGATGCTAAACTCTCAGTGATAGGCAGTGTTCGTCTGGATGGCTCTGATCCTGTCATTTCTGTCTCTGGCATCAAAAACAGTTGAGATGTTTCTACACTCAAAAACAAAACTGGGATACATGAAAGAAATCTGACGATAAAATGTTCCCTGCGGACGTTTCTCTTTTTAACCCATTTCTCTTTGTTTCCCAGACCTGCTCCATCCATTCAGCATAGATATCTTTGAGGACTACATATATGGGGTCACCTATATCAATAACATTGTCTTCCGGGTCAACAAGTTTGGCAAAGGCCCCATGGAGAATCTCACCACAGGCATCAACCATGCTACTGACATTGTCCTCTACCACCGTTACAAGCAGCCAGAGAGTGAGTGTCAAACATACTGTGTCTTGCTGTTCTACACATACAGTATACTGTTATCTACATCCTGAAAATCATAAGATGCATATAGTTTGAAATTGTATAAATGAATACAACTGGGTTTATATATTTCATGCCGTTTTTCTTATTGGATGTCTTGTGTCTCTCTGCATCAGTGACTAACCCATGCGACAGGAAGAAGTGCGAGTGGCTGTGTCTGCTCAGCCCCAGTGGACCTGTGTGTACCTGCCCCAACAACTATGTGGCCGACAATGGTACATGCGTGGAGAGACAGAGCCCCACCCAGGCACCATTCTGTAAGTCTGCAGATACAGCACACCAGTGTACACTTACAGATATGTCAGCAGTAGAGCAACAGCGCTACTTTCAAACTCCTGGGTGGTTTTCATCTGGGAGGCTTTACATTAAGATGTTGCATACAAAATGTTGGTTCATGATGGAATTGCATGCCCCCACCCACCCCCAACTCCTTCACAGCTCCCCCCTCAGGGCCCTGCGATATTCCGTGTCAGAACGGTGGCAGCTGCTTCCTCAACGCCCGCCAAGTGGCCAAGTGTCGCTGCCAGCCCAGCTACACCGGAGAGAGATGTGAGATCAACCAGTGTAGGGACTACTGCAAGAACGGAGGCAAATGCAGTGCTTCTCATACAGGTAAGAGCATGGCCTTTGTACTGATTTTGTTACACCGTTAGTGGGAGTACCATAATCTGTTGGGAGGTTAATAAATAGGCACTTTTCCTTGTGGGAAAATGTCTCTTAACTAGCAAATTATTAAGTGAAATAAACATGTTATGGCAAATTTTATGTGAAATGATAATTATTTTCTAGCAAGTAATTTATGCCAATGATGGCAGCTGAGCAAACATGTTTTATGTTTTCCTGAAAATCGTTAGTTCAATTTTCACCCATCCTTTCCATGTCTGTGAAAGCTCTTTGGAGTATTTATTAGTAGCAGTAATCCCATGCCTAAATGCTGCAGCAGAGAGGACATAAGCAGGTGATTTCCAAAAATCACCAACTTTCATTCTATGCTAGTTCTGCATTTATTTTACAATGTGTAAAATCAGTGTACATTTCTAGTAACAGTAAAGTAAAATTGGGCGAAATGATAAAATTCTAAATTCTGTAAGGGACGTCAGTTGTTGAGATACATTAGCTACAGCCTTTGTGAAAGCAATTGTAGTTGTATTAATATTTGTCTCAAATTCTTTTGAACTCTTAATTCATATCTTACCTGTGTCCCAGGTGCCCCAACTTGCAGATGCCCAAAGGGCTTCACAGGGCCCAACTGTAACCGCCACACTTGTCAGGACTACTGCCTGAACGGAGGCAACTGCTCAGTCAACATGGGCAACCAGCCAACCTGCAGCTGCCCGTCAGAGTACCGGGGAGACCAGTGCCAGTACAGTAAGTTGCAGCATTGTCAAATGTTGCTACATTGTTAATTGACAAAAAAATGACATCTGTAAAAAAAATCTACTTTTAAATAAATTATTTATAATTGTACCGGGGAAGAACGTCTACATCTATGACAGTTCTTTGTACTTCTCACACGTCTTCCTTCCTGTCCTCAGCTAATTGTGAAGGGTTCTGTCACAATGGTGGAACCTGCTTACAAACCTCCAATGGCACCAAACTCTGTCTGTGCACCACTCAGTACATTGGACACCAGTGTGAGCTGGACAAATGTCTATTCTGCGGAACGGGCAAGTGTTTGACTGCGTCCTCAGGCGAGGTTTCCTGCAGGTAGGAACACTGTGGACAACGTGGACTCTACACAAAATAAATTGAACTTAGATTTGTAAATATTCATTAATATAATCTATGCACATCACGCATTTTACAGGTTACATTGATTTATAGCACCCAGATTTGATTGACATTAATCCTGCTATATCAGGACTCTGAGGGGATTTTATTGAGCAACATAATTATTTGTGTGTGTGTGTGTGTGTGTGTGTGTGTGTGTGTGTGTGTGTGTGTGTGTGTGTGTGTGTGTGTGTGTGTGTGTGTGTGTGTGTGTGTGTGTGTGTGTGTGTGTGTGTAGCTGTCCCAACGGTCAGACCCAACCCAGCTGCTATTCCTGTTTGAACTACTGCTCAAATGGACAATGTTCAGTTGACACTCGTACCCTGCTGCCTCAGTGCAAGTAAGATATGATACCCAATCCTCCCACATTACCACACTGTCTCTGTCTTTTTCTGGCTTTCAACTTGCCTACACAGGTTTCATGCCAATTCCCTTTAATTCCCATATACTGCGTACAGATCAGTCCACAGTGTGTAAATGGACTACACTGCTCAGACACTGTGAGTTTTTTAAGAACAATTATTAGTTATTTGCATATGCATTTTCTGATATTCTGTTTGTAAATCAATTGTAAATGAATTATTTTAATATTCCAGGTTATAATTTGCAGAAATTATTTATTAGTTTGTATAAATGTTTTAGGGGAAGTGGAAGATATCCTGTGACTGAATGGATTAATAGATGTGTTTATTGCTAAAACATCATTAGACTCTCCTCTTTACCCTGACTATAATGTTATCTATGATACAGATTAAAAGTAGAAATAACAATTTCCAGGTCTCTCTCTCACACACACACACACACACACACACACACACACACACACACACACACACACACACACACACACACACACACACACTCTGTAACTCTGTCTTATTGTGTGTCCAGGTGTCCTGTAGAATGGAGGGGATACAGATGTGAAATTACAGCAGCTTCTATGGATTCTTCTGCTTCCAGTGGAAGTAAGTCACTTGACATCAGTCAGAGAGTCTTGTTAGTACTACATGTACTTTGGTCCTATTTGCTCACATTATTTGCTCACTCGCAGGTACTGCCTCCGTTGTCATCCCAGTACTTCTGCTGCTGTTGCTGGCACTGCTGGTGGTTGGTGCCATCTTGTGGTACAAGCGGAGAATGCGCGGGTGAGTCCTCGTTTCAGAGACTTTAGATTCAAACTCCCATTTTTCATCTGTTCCTCACACACTATCTTACCTTTTGATAACCATCTATTTCCTGTCTCCCAGGTCTCTATGGCCAGGCAAATCTCGTTCTCAGTGCTCGCGGTAACTTATAGGGTTACATAATTCACCTGTTGACCCAAAGATCCTGTCCCCTCCCTTCCCTAGTATCCAGTCAGATTAGCCATGCTGTTTGTCAATCCATTTGTCCACTTTGTTGTTCATTGTAGAAATCTTGTCCCTGCCTGCCATCTCCTGTTTGCCACCCACTGGGTTTCCCACCCAGCAACACCGTGGTGTATTGACTCTTATCTGAAGTAGCTTAGCTGGTGATGTACAAGCAATTGAACTGTTTCGTCCTTCTTGTGTATCCATACCATCCCTTGTTTACATGTGTAAATGTTAGGCTTACAATATGTGCTTGCATAGTAAAATATACAACAGTGCATCTATGAAAAATGTTTATGTGCTTGCAAACAGCCGAATATTTGCAATGTGAAATTCCAGCATTCACATGCTGCAGTATATTCTCTGGGTTTGATCAAATGACCTTTTGTCAAAAGCTCATTTGACAACCTTTAATAAATGTTGTCGTGATTTTGTGAATGGTATGTTGCTGTTGCTGAGTCGGTACCTGGTTTGATACTTTTCAAGCGAATGTGACTATTTAATTTAAGGTTTATCCCAAAAAATAGTTATTTTTAATTTCTTAGAAGTTAATCAGTTTGTTTACCTTTGTCTCTCTGCAGTGCAAAGGGCTTCCAGCACCACCGAATGACAAATGGAGCCATGAATGTTGAGATTGGGAACCCTGCTTATAAGATCTATGAAGGAGATCCTGATGATGACGCTGGGGAGCTCCTGGATTCGGACTTTGCTTTGGACCCAGACAAGGTAACACGGCTAAAAGCACCCTTATATAAATGGTCTGTTCACAGAAAACATATCTTCTCACTTCTTCCTCCTAGTGGTAAATAGTCATGCAGATAGTTTGAGTATTATGTTACTAAATTAGAACATTTCTGCGTGTGGAATTTCATTTTTGGTAAAAAAAAAAAAAAAGTAGTTCCAATGAAAACTGTTCTGAGAGAGGCCTTTGAATTATCCAGAGTAACCAGGATATTGTTTTGGAAAGACACACTCAGTGCTTTGACCCCGGTTTCTCTTGGGGTGGTAGCAGAAATATTGGACTCAAATATGTCAAACCTGGGCTAGTAAGACCTGTTACTACCCCGCTTGGGTGGAGGTAACAAAGTAGAAAAAAAGTTAGGTGAACCAAATTGAAGTTTATTAAGCAAAGTAATTAAAGAAGAACAAAGTGGTGTGGGGAGGCTCGGCTCCTGCTGAGTATGCTGGCTGAGTAAGGGGGAGAGAGGCTGAGGTGGAAGAAGGGTCTTTTGAAGTCTTGTTAGGTGCTACTGATTGATCAACAGCAATTGATTGGCTGGACTTACTGAACCAAAGAACCAGAGCAGACAGACATACTATACAACATAATAAACACTATAGGACATATCAAGTCAAATAACAAAGCAAAACTATCTACAAGGCTTCTTAGTGGTAAACGGGAAAATGTGTGGGTGTTATTTGGGTGAAATGGCAAAATCTTTTTTTGTAATTTGAATGACCTTTTCAAGCACAAAATACAGTGAATGCTGCTTTCACACGTAAATAATCTCTGCCTTTCTTGTGTCCTTTGAGTCACCATGTAATTTTCTTTGCTCTGCAGCCCACCAACTTCACCAACCCCGTGTATGCCACCCTGTACATGGGTGCCCACAACAGCCGCAACTCTCTGGCCAGCACAGATGAAAAGAAGGAGCTTCTCTCCCAGGGCGACGAGGACATGAGTGACCCGCTGGCGTAGAGCTTGGCATGAATTGAATTCTGCCAACTTTGCCCTGCCCAACCCAGTGCTGAGCTCTCATCTTATGCCTTTACCAACTGAAAAGAAAAGCAACAAAAAAAAGAAAAGCGAGAACACTGTATAAAATGTATAAAATGAAGGACTACTTTTTTAAAGTGATTGCAGTATTATATTTTGTTCTTTGACAAAAACATCCTCTGGTGACGAAAAGGAACCATTTTATAGACAGTTATTCAGTTCTTCTTTTAAATTTTGCTCACCTCCCCCTCACAATTCTCCCTCCCCTCTCACACATATAGCCACTACCTCTGTGCAAATGGAAAAGATTGAGGGATACAAATGGCAGTGGAACAATTTTTATTTTTTATTTTTGTATGAATTGTATAGGGGAGGGAAAAAAAGAATATTGTTCCATCCTAGAAAACGTTGCCAAGTCTTTGTTGTTCACGAAAGAGAGGAGAAGTGTCAGTGCTCACTACGAATGCTTCCTGGATGCTGGTTCAACTCAGTCTTTCACATTATGTGTATGTTTGCTGCTGGAGGTCTAAAGGGAGACTGAGGCTGGCAGAGTACACATGGAGGACTCTGCATCTGAACTACATTCAAGTGATTGTCTTTTACCTCCTTGCACAGAACTAAAGTTATATATATATTTGCATATATATAAACCTATTAACAACAAGTGTCTTGAAAATATACCCAGGAATACAAACATCAGTAACAAATAGCGGTCTGTACTTTTGAACAGTTTTTTTTTTGTTTTTTTTAAGTCATTGTATTATTGACATACTTTGTGTCAACAATGAATGAGTCAATGGCAGTGTGCGAGTGTGCTGGATGAAGATGATTGTAACAAAGTCCACATTCCGGGATGAAAAGTCTGGGATGGATGATATCTGTGGCCTTGGTTTAGCCTACTGCAGGACACTCTGGACAGGAGTCGGATTTTGCTCTGAAACCGTTCTAGAAAGTTGTATTTAGGAGTGATGGCAAGTTTCTTTGAATTTTCCGGTCATCACTTAAAAACAATCTGCGGCGAATATTTAGCTGAGAATCTTTTGCATTTGGCTTTTGTTCTTTGTCTTTTGATTGTAAATGTCCTTTCAGGAAAGTCCGGGGAGACAGTTTGATGGTACGTACTTTTGTGCGAGATCAAGGTTGTTGTTGTTTTTTTTGTCTTATTTTCTTTAATTGATTGTATGTAATTACATGGACGTATAATTTAGGTTAATGCTCATTGTTAAGTGCATTCCCAGGAAGGGGACTGATGAGCTTCCTGATAAGCATTCATTCCTTTGTTAATTTCTTTGCCTTGCTGCTAATGCTAACCATCTGTGTCAGTCAAACTGTTTTTTAGTCTTAAAAGTGTTGCTCTCTCTGTGTCTCACTGCTCACCACGCTGCTTTAACTGAGCTTATCAGACATAACTGCCATATCACTCTGCATGGTGCTCTCACACACCCATCCTAGAGGGAAAATCTTGCTTTGCCCCTCACTTGTTAACAGTATTCATCACGTTTTATTTTATTTTTTTTTACATCATGCTCTGTTAGATTATTACCCGACCATGTAAATTAGAACAATCATTTTTCAGTTGGAGAATTTCTTTTGTTGGCAAAAACCCACATGGATATTTGTGGTTCTGATTGTTTTTTGATTCTATTTCTTTTTGATATACAAAATTAAATGGATTTTTATAGTAGAAATGTACGGTGGCTCTGTCCGTCATTTGGAGAGATGAGAGGGAAAGCAATCACTTATTATTTCTGGCTGGAGTACATCATAAGTGAACATCAAGTATCCTTTAAAAAAGAAATAAAACATGTAGTAATCACTTATTTTGAAATTTGCTTCATCAAAGAAAGATCAGCCTTTGTTTTCATACTTGCATAATTCATCTTATTTATTAAACAGGAAGTGTCATCTTCCAGTCAATGGACAATATCATGGATAATTTCTTCTAAAAAGTCAATTTCTTGATTTAAATGTACATTAATATTAATGTCCACACCACGGAAAGAATAGTGTCTCATACAATGTTGAGCCAAATTAAGTAGTGTAAAGATGTATCGGCCCCTTTTGTGCCAATGTCATGTAAGTTTCAATAGCTGTTAGGAGGAAACACATAATCTCTATTAAAACAGAGAAGATAAAAAGCTTAAAACATAAGACCTCATAGAATGGGAACATCCTTCATTCCATCACCACTTCTATAGCAGGTTAACGTAATCTGGGCCATTAATCAGCAGTCCGTGTGGAATCTTCTTCATACATTTGTCACTTCCGAAATGTCACTTAAAGTGTGCGGGAAGTGTTGTCAAGGCGTATAACATTCAGATTTAAGAACTACTTGGACAAGGCACAAAGAAATGTCAATTGTGAGCTTAAAGACACTAGAGAGGTAAATAAAATGAGTAATCTTCAAATCATTATTCCCCTTGCCTTCTAGCTGTAAGACTTTAAAGCTTGAAATTTCAACCTCTGCATATTGTCAGTATTATAAGACTGATGTTATAGAACAAGGCAATAAAAAATACAATCTTTTACAATTGAAAGATGTAAAACAAACAAATTATGGCTGACTTGTGAGAAATAACACTGTTTACACACAAAAGGCACTTTTTAAGCAAAACAAGAGACATTGGAGAAATTTTGGTTTGACTAGCTGTCCAAAAGAATCGATGGTCTTTCCTCCCAGATACATATGACTGAAATCTAAATTATCAATATTAAGTCTTGATTGAATGTGTTTATACTTGGCTTAAAGTTAGGAAACAGTCCCCAAATGTCTCATTATAATATTGAAGCTTCTCTGTTATTTGGAAGAAGGTTTTGCAAGTCTCTTCAAGGCAAACATCCCAGCAGCAGAGAAGGCATCTTCCCCTGGCTGGCTCCCAGTCTAAGTCCTGCTACGACTGCATAATCTGGGGAATAAGATCCACATGCTGGCAGGCGCTTGTTAGTGAACGCAAAGTTCTTCCTGCTTTTGTGGTCCGCCAGTCCTCACCTCACCTGTTTTGTAGTCGTCCTCCGACTGGTCTGCTTGGCAACAGAGAAGGGAAAGTCTTGCATTTGCAGTGAGACAGGAGTAACCCATTGTGCTTCTGTAATGATGCCTGCTCACTTAAAGTGGCTGTAAAGGGCCGCCATAAATAAATAAATTACCCAGCTATAACAAGGGCTCTGTCCTGTCCCTCTCAGTCTTTGTGATCTGCAGCCTCAGGGTTGAAATGGACCATCGGGACACAGGGAGGGAGGTTATAGTGGGGAGAGGAGTATAAGTGACCAATAAGTGGTTTAGGGTCTCTTCCAACCGCTCCGGATCAACGCGTCAGCTCGCAGGAAAGGCTGGTTTCGGAGATCTGTGAGTAGGCATGGAGAGAGGGGTGAGAGACAGGGGGGCACACATGTTAGAGGACCCAGAGGTCAATCTGCAAACTTGCTTCTACTATTTCCCTTACTTTTGCAGTGCTAAGAGTGTGTTTAAGCCACAAATGTAGAGGACATACACTCAGTTGCAAGTTTATCAGCTACACGTAATTACGTGACGTGTTTCTATTATTTTGCCCTCCCCCCATTTATATGAATAAGGGTAGACTAAACAGAAACACCTCTCATGCAATACAGTTCAACAGCGCCACAAACATCCTCCAACATTATCAAACAGTTGACTCAACAAAAACTGAACATTATAAACCCCAGGAGTTATTGCTGGACTGTTGCATTAGTTAAAGCTATGTGTACCTAATAAACTGGCAACTGAGTGTATATTTGTATATTTCATTCAAACAATTGTAAAAACTCTGCAAAACGTCTGCAGGTAAACTTTGTTTACTGTGTATTAGAAATATAAAATTAGCAAATAAGTGCATAAACAATACAGACTGAATGGCACAGTCCCATAACCTTGCATTTCAACTTGTAGAAGTGATACACAAAACAGTGAAATTCAAGGCTTTGGGAATGCAGTTATGGCAACTTTGTAAAACTAATAATGCAGCAGTAAAAGTAGCCATCATTATTACAGTTACAGTACAATGGTCAACAAGCTCTTCAAATTGTTGAGCAAAAATCAAGCTGGCAGTGTCTAAAGTAACAGAAAACCTTTCAGCTCTGTAAAAATAATTTGAATACAGACAGTGTTCATGTTAATCTGACTGTGTGTGTGTGTGTGTGTGTGTGCGTTTTCTAGAGCCTGTTGACCAAATAGCTGTTCAGCACAGTGCAAATGACAGTTAGCATAGACAAAACATGGCGGACGTTGTTGACAGGTGAGAGGTAAATAAACACTGGACAACATGCAACACATAATAGGAGGGGGTGAGGATGATGATGATGATCATAAGGGTAATTTAGACTGAACAATGATGTTCTTAAAATATCACAAAAGCTTCTTGTCTGAGGCAAAGACCTGGTGGAAAATGTAAGAATTGAATTCATGTTTTAATGGCTGTTGTTGGGGCAAGTGATATTGTATTACTGTAACTCGCTTCTTAAGTCATCTTCAATACTCTTGTTTACTAACTCGTGTTGTAAAGCAAATCTCAGTGCTGTGAAGCCTTTTTATGCGTCCAAAGCACTAGCTGAAGCAGCTGACATCACTATAGCAGCACACAGGAGCCGGAGGGCCAAGCAGGCCGGGTTTCAGCCAGGCTACCTTCCTTACCCTCTCTTAGGAGTGGGAAATACTGTCATTAATCTTCTTTTCAGCTGGAGGGGGTAGAATGAACAGTGGTGGTTGAGGAAAGAAGAGTCACATGTTAGCCGGAAACCAACACCAAACAAGTTAGTTTCATGGAACAAGGCATCGTTGATAAAACCAGTCAACTAGCCAAACCTCTTTTCTGTATGATTGTTGAATTCAGCTTCATGAAAAAAATATGCCATAATAATGCACAGCCTTGTGACATGCATCTCACTTAAAAATTTAATCACAGCCATGGCTGATTGTACTCTGAGTATATCAACATATTTCCACACAAACAAAAATAAGTTGACATGCTGTACAACTTTTTTTCCCATAGAGATCTGCGTCAGGCAAAGAGGTTTGGCTGACTCCAATCACCAGACGCCTGATAGAAGTCCTCTGAAGTAGAACACAAACAACCAAGTGACAGTTCACAGTTAGTTCACAATAGTTGTAGTGGTGAGGTTGGGGTTGAGTAGGAGATGGGGATCATGCTGCATGCACAGTGGGGTCAGGAGGCGTACGAGAGACACCTGGACAACCTTGGCATTAGGGGGGGGGGGGGGGCTAGCAGTTGGCGTCGTCACAGATGTTGGCTTCACAGAAGAACCGTGAGCCACGTTTAGCAGTGCGGGCTGTGAAGGGCACGCTCTTCAGTACTGGGGGAGGAGGGTGAGAAAACATGTCACACCTGAGACACTGCCCTTTGGGGAGGGAGGAGGGGGGGAGACCACCTTCAAATTCTTTCAGAAGACTGTAATAATCCTGTGCTATTCCCCCATTTTTTAAGCAGTATACAGCACACAACATTTAATAAATGGTTAATAACTCAGTATAATGTAGTTGTAAGCAGATATAAGTGCAGGCTGCTGTATAAACAAAATGGTACTAAAAACAACTGTATAAAATGATATGAAATATGTCTTCATAGAAGTTATAATTGCTGACAAATACTATACATTAACACTTAAAATGTCCTTATATCTACATACAACTACATTATAGTGTGTTATAAACCATAACTGTCTGTATACTGCTTAAATGTTGTTAAATAAGGGGACTAGAAGTAAAGCGTTCATCAGATTAGGATGCACTGAGCATATCTTGGTAAGGCCTCAACTGCATAATAAGCTGTTAACAGCTCTGATAGTAATAGTATTAACATTACTTAAAATGACATGAATGCAACATTTATATTATTTACATTTAAGCACTGATTAATCAACGTGACAAAAACATTGGTTAGCTTATGTGCTATCCTGAGGCTGGAGATACAGATTTCTCTGTCATTAAAGCCCCTATATGTGGGATTTTAAACTGTCTGACTTTGGCACCTCATTTTGGTAGATTCAAGAGAGACTTGCATAATGCCCAACCACTTCTTTTCACTATCTTATTTTTCTACAAACAAAAACCTCATAATACTTTGACAAATGCTATAATGACATAAAAGAATCTACAGGGATCCTGTAAATAAAGATCCTGTATACTAAATTTAATGTACACTTGGAATCAAACTGCCTGTCTGTATGACTATCTACATATTGAGGCTCAACAGCTTTAGTGTAGTACATTTCTAACTAGACAGCACATCATGGAATAATAACTAGATGCTGCTATGTGCTGTGCTCCAGATGTGGTGGTGTCTGGACTACGTAGCACAAGGTGCACTTTAAAGGAGCTGAGCAGTGAATGACCACAGTCATCCTCCACCTGGGACGACCAGGGCTGCTGGCACCCACATGGGGTCTTTTTGGGGTGCTGTCTGGCCCACCTGTGATGATGTCCTCAATAGTGCCATCCTTGCCCTCGTACATGGGCCGGTGGTCTTTGGCTTGCCGCTTGCGCAACTCTGCGATCAGCTCCTCCTGCTGCTGCCTCTTCTTTTGGGCCTGGACCTGAACCAGCGGAGAGGATATTTGTACTGTTCACTCTGCTGTTTTGACATGCCACAAAGCTTTATTTAGCACTGTGTAAACATCTGATTCGGTTTCATTCAGCTCAGTTGCATGTGCTTTGACTGTACCTTGGGGTCATGCTGTTTAGCCTCCTGAGCCAGTAACTTTTCTCTCATTGCTTCCTCCTGCTTTTTCCTTTGTTCGTTTTCTTCCACTGCATCCTGTTGAGAAGAGAAAAACGTGACAAGTCAAGACACTTGTGTGGCCCTCTAAGGATAGAGAACATAAACAGGACACACACACACACACACACACACACACACACACACACACACACACACACACACACACTTTGATGAATATAAAACATACATTAGAAATGTATGATTTCTCTTTCTGCCTCCACTTTTTGACCTTTCAAACACACACAACTAACTTAAACATTCACTGAATGTGCTTTAAAGCAATGGGAATTACACATATTCACTTTCTTCTGAGAGTTGGATGAGAAGATTGATATTTCATATGTATACGCTAAATATGGAAACAACTAGACTTCCCCGTTTCCAGTATATGCTAAGACAAGCGGCTGCTGGCTGAAAACGTATATTTAAGTGACAGACGAGCGGTTTCGATCTTCTCATCTAACCCTCTGCAAGAACGCAAGTTAGTTCTGTTGTTTGTTGTTCCCAGGCTAATGTCAGAAAGGTAGTGTTTTTGCAGTCAAGTTTCAATTAATCAGTTCATTATTTTATGTTACTGTTTCAAACCAACTCATCACTTTCAGCACCAGGTTTTATGTTTCCTGGACCAACCTGGAGTCGTAACAAGCGAATTTCCCAAATGTTGAACTATAACTTTACACACTCAGACAGACACACACACACAGAAATCCTTGTGTTGCACATTTCCTTAAGCAGATCCCATAAATCCATGCTGAGAACAATCTCAGGAAGTGTGCAGTGTGGTGGTGCAGGGCGAGGCTGTCCGGGGGTAAAGGGGATGAGAGAAGAAGGGAGGGGGGACCAGTCTAAACACCACAGCTGCAGCTCTGGAGTCAGACCCAGCTGGCCTTTCCTGTTATTTGGCCTCGGACTATACGCCACGTCCTGTGGCACAGAGGCAGCCAAAGCTCTGCCCTGCTCTTCTCTAACTGAGACTGACAACATCCAAGTCTGAAACCAGGGAACTTCCCATCTGACCAGGAGGGAAAGCTTCACCCTGTCAGGACACAAGTAAAGAAAAATAACAAAGATTGCTTGGTATCCTCACCTTGTAGGCCTTGATAAAGCGCACAAACACAGGGAAGAACACAGAGGGCGGAGTCGTCTTGGCACTCTCTCCGAAGTAGTTCACCACATTGTTAAAGGCTTCCTAGAATCGGGAAGGACAGTGCCAGAGTAGAAGCAATGTATGTAACCACTGTCGAGTCATGATTGGATGTGTGTTAGCGGTCAGTGAGCTGTTTCTAGGTTAGAGGTTTTCCTCATGTTTATTTTCATTTCTTTTTCCTTTGAGGTTAGGAGGTGAGGACAGTGTACCTCTGCTGTTTTGGCGTCCTTCTGCAGCTTGTCCAGCTGTGTGTCACTGGTCTGGACGAAGCCTTTCAGGACCGAATGGTCATGGAGACTGCACTCTCTCCGTATCAAGTCCATGCCTTTCCCTAGCTCTCGAACATCCAGCAGCACATTTTCCAGAGATACTTTTGCACACAGTCAATAGAGAATTTGTTTTATTTACAATAATAACATTATGGAAATGTTCTTATTTAACTGAACATAACTGACATTTCTATTAACATATCTTCATAATGCTTTGTCTGAACTCACCTGCTGCAGCTTTTTCCACAAAGTGCAGTTCGTTGTAGAAGTTGGCCAGTTCAGGGTACTTCTCTTTCAAAATGAGAGCTATGTAATGGAGCAACGTCATCTTCCTGTCTGTAGACTTAGTGTCCAGCAGCTGTGTAACAATAGGAATGAATGACAATATCAGCAAAAGCACAGCACAAATGAACTGTGTGGCATATTTTTGTATATGGCGATAAACTGAGCACGAAATTCTACTAAGTAATACTCACAAGATCAAGACTTTGTAATTTGAAGCCATAAACGCAGCCTCGCTTGCTGCTGTTCATGTAGTTTCCCAAAGCTAGGATGATCTACAAGTAAACCAGAAAGAATACTGTAAATGAAAATGCATAAGCAATAAGCTGATATAAAATCACCAGTTAAAAAAACACTTCTTACCTCGAGCACTCTTTTCAACTTTGGTGCGGATTTCACTGAGCCAGAAGCAGCAATGACTGCATTGAGCTGTGGTGTGAGCATGTTGATGTTGTCAGAGAAGTTCCCAACAAAGGTGATGATGTTCATTCTCTGCGTGAGCCTCTCAATCTTGCTGAAAAACAACATGAAGCGATCTTCCTCAGCTAGCTGGTCCAGTGGACGCCGCTCACGCTCGTACTGACGCATCACCTTCACCTCCCCCTCCGTGGGCAAGAAACGCATCAGGCACTCCACAAAGTCGACGGGTAAGGCCTTGAGGTCAAACCTGAGTAAATATAACACATATTAATAATTTTTTATCTTTTTTATCTTGTCTATTTTTAAAAAGGTATTTCAAGTCCAGGAAAAAATGTATACTTCTCTATTGCTTTGCAGATCTCTTCTGTGGTCTTGTTCGCCTTTCGCAGTGTGATGGCTAAGTTCTTGGATCGATTGGCGTCCAAAAGGGTGACTTTATTTACCGTCTTCTGGGCTACTTTGCTCTTTGTGCAGGAAAGATCCACAACCGGACCCTGGGATCTGGTCTTAAACAGCTCCTCAAACCTCTCCAGATCCAGCTCCTGAACACGAGTGACAGTTTACATACATGTTCTGAACTTATATTAAAGGTCAATCAGCCTTGGGCTTCTACATGAACACACTATTTTCTGTCAAAGTTACAATGGTTTTGGTGATTTCACATGGGAGATATCTGTAGTTTTGTTTTCCTCTGTGATCTTCTCACTGGTCTGAATTGGCGGGGCTCAGTTGGAAAAAAGTGATGTCATGTATTTCATGCACCATTCAGGCTTTAGCAAAAAAAAAAAGACATGAAAGGTGAGAGAGAGGGGGAATGACATGCAGCAAAGGGCTGCAGGGCAGAGTTGAACCTGTGGCCGCTGTGTTGAAGAGTAAACCCTCTATATATGGGCGCCTGCTCTACCAGGTGAGCTACCCAGGGTTTAGCAAATTTACCTGAGATTAGGAGTGTAAATAATAAGTTTATAATACATAAGGATGTTCTTTAAAAAACAAACACGTTATCTTTGTTGCTTATTAAGTCAAAGATATCCAGTGTTATTGAAGTTTTCAGGAACTGTTTTAGCAGTTTTATATGCTTGATTTACCTCGAGCACACGCTCATCATCAATCTCGTTGAAGACTGTGCCGTTGATCTGATTGGGCTTCAAGGCTGTCCAGTTAAACACAGGCAGACGGAACTTGGTCTTGATTGGCTTCTTGATTCTGATAGCTGTACTCGAAAATTGAAATAAAAATTTATAAAAGTGTTATCATTAGTTCTGTTACCTGCAGTGGAAAAGAAAGCAAAGAAGTACACAACAATGATGTCATTTTGTATGGGCTCCTACCTGAGAGACCCACACTCAGGATAACTGATGGAGAAGCGTCTGGCAGAGGTGGAGCGAGAGGAGGTGGCGGTGGTGGGACTGGTGCATTGTGATCTGTAATTAATGTACAAGAAAATGTTAAAACACATTTTACTGGAACACTTGAACAAAAGAGTTTTAGGATTTTATTTTCATTTCATTTATCTGTTTTGTGTAATTTTATCAATCCTATATCATCACTTTGATCTTCTGTGCTTTGTCATCTTTTATTATTCTCTTTATATTGAATTTAATTAATTATACGCCTGTATTATATGTTTTGTAACCTCTGTGTTTTATGTTCTATGCTGAGCTGTTATCGTCTCCTGCTAAAGAGGATTTTAATCTTAGTGAAGCCCTTTCCTGGTTAAATTAAGTTACAAAAAGAGCTGAAAACTGCTCTAACAGTTGGTACTGTCTTTTTCTGTGCAACAGACTGCCTGCACTCTCACACACAAAGGAAACAACTTGCGTTTCCCTTTCCTGTCTGGGGTAGAAACACAGTGCTGCGACCCATCACCTGGCTTGGCATGAACGAACAAGGAGGGGAACTGAAAATAGACCTACTCTGAGGTTGTATAGTCCAACAAAGTCAACTTTCACATATATGTGTCACCAGATATAATCACTGTGAGCCATGGTCTATCACCTGAGGCAGAGGGAAGAGGAGGAGGAGGCGGTGGAGGTGGTGGAGGAGGTGGAGGGGCTTCACTGGCTGGTGGTAAACTAGTGTCTGGTCCCCCTGGTTCAGTTAACCCAGCTGTTGAACCCAAAGACAGCTGCCTCATGTCACCCAATGGAATCCCAAGGCCACTACTCCCAACACCTCCCCCACCCCCGACACCCAGCGGCTCGATGGCAATGTCTCCATCAGCCTTCTTGTGCAAACGGATGGTGCCTTGCTGCTCAAGCTCCAGGAGCCGCCTCTCGATGTTGAAGTGCCTCTGGAAAGCGGCATCCTTCTCCTTGATCACCCTCCTCAGGGTGGTGACCTGGGTGTTGGTCGACTCGTACGTCTCCTGGACGGCCACCGGGGGGCGATAAAGAGCACAACACAATGACTCTACGTGCCAAAGAAACATCCTGTTTCCTGCTGACCTAATTTGCTATCACAGCAATTTAGCTATGTGCATCTGAAACAGATCTTCGCTAACACACAGTGAAGTGAAGTGAAGTGAAGTGAAACCTTTCTGATGCGAGGCAGGCAAAGCAATATTCACAACTAATATCATTACAACTGCCGGCTTACCCGTATTGCATGCAGGTCCTTATCTTTCTGAAGGAGCACCTTCTCCAGATCAGCTACTTTCATCATTGTTTCATTCTCAAGCTCCAGGAGCTTCTCCGTCACCTGGGAAAGAAGATGGGGAGAGATGAGAGAAGGTGAATTCAGGAATTATTCCGCAGCATGGGCATCTTTCCCAGTTCTACTCCCTCCCACTCCCTTCCCTTATACACTGTGCATCATCAATAAGAAATAAGATATACCCAGCAGCATGGCACAGCAAGAGCATGACACAGCTTTTAGTTTTCATTTTCGAATTACACATGTTGCACAGGAATTCACAGGGATTCTTCACCCTCATCCTCCCCCATCATTCCTGACCCCCGAGAGCAGAATTTGTTATGAAATTCCTAGAGTGATGTCAGGGCTGCCCACAACCTTTCTATAAGAAGAAGGTCTTTGCAAAGCAGCGTGGGATACGAAAGCAACTGCCCAGAAAGAATGAGCCAATACGAGAACAATATTAAGCTTGTTTCACGCACAGTATTCTCCAGCCACTATTGAAATCACTTGTGAAATGCAAACACAGAGTAGATTTTTTAATCACCATGTACAAACAGCCAAGTTAAGTACACGGCTGGTGAACCACAACAATCTCATAAACGGGCCCAGAGAGCAGTGTTGGTGGTCCAGACTGGGTGGTGCACTTACATGGGACAGGTGCTCCTCCAGTTCCTCTACCTTCTCCAGAGCTGCATTCTTCGTCTCCGCATCTTCCAGCAGACCACCCACGTCAAACACGTTATCCAGGTAGGCCTGGATCTGCACCGACAGCTTGTCACTCTCCGTATGTTTACATTTCTGACGTGAGGGAGAATGAATCAGCATTAGAGATACTCTACACCCACTATACAAATAGTCTCCGCTTGAGGATATTTATTTGGATTGCCCATTTTTACCACAGCACCCTACCTCCAGGTAATCATCCAGTCCCAGCTTGGTGAATTCATACTGCAGATGGACTCTGAAGTTCATGTCCTCGACTGAGTGGACCACAATGTTGATGAACTGCATGCAAGCAACCTGAACAACAGATACAGACAGATTTAGATCCAAATATATGCAATCGGATGGATGGATGGATGGATAGATGGATAGATAGCAAAAATCCAAAAGAATACATCCATCCATAATACAAAGCATATCTTACCATGTAGTCAATGTTTCCCTCCTCACAGCGGAAGTAATCCATCAGTCTCTCAAAGCGTTGCTTCTCCTTACACACCTAAAAATGCAAAAGATGCAGCAATGCAGAGGTTGTTTTTTTGAATAGTGATGATTTTAAGTATATTATATTATATAAAGTATTTGATTTTAATTTCAGTTGAAATGAGAGAGGAAACATTCAAAACTAAACATAGAACAACAAAAACCCCAACATGCAGAGAATCTGAATAGAAGGTCAAAATTAGTTATTTTAAAACTCCTTGTCTCATGTTAAAAATATATCAACTAATCTGGCACACATTGGAGGGGTTGTGGCGTACTGCTACTGACAATCCAAACTAAAAATAGTACTAATTGTGGACCTAATCCTTGATTGCTCTGGTTGAATACCATAGGTGGCCTTCTTGAGATATTCCAAAGACCTGTCACCTTGTTTTAATGTATCTTTTTTTTTAAATACCACTACAGAAATCGTGTTTTGACTAGTGGGTTGATTAGCTCTTGCGGCTCTCTGGGGCTTCGAATGCGAGGTAGTTGTCTAGTTCCGGTGTTTAGATGACTGTGTATGCAGAAACCGAGAGGCTAAGCAAACCTTTGTGGTCCACTAGCTCCCACCAGGGAGTTGATCCTTATCATTGTTCAAGGTTGGCTCACATCTGGTGTCTTAATGAAACTAATGACCTCAGACCACCATAGGGCTTTGCTTACACCCTCAGTAGACATAAAATCTCCCAGAGTTCCTCCACTTTCATCCCTCTACACTGGCCTTTTTACCTTCATGCACACCAGGGATGTGGCAGATGGCGTCAATTTAATTAATGTCAGTTAGAGGTTTTAATTCAATCCTCACAGGGTTAGCCATGTATTCCAACCAAATATAAACAGTGCCACTTTAGATGATAACAGTTCAAGTTTCATTAAAGAATTGCTTTGGGCACCTCTTTGAAGTTGTCAAATGCTGAGAGGATGATCTCGTGACCTCCTCGGACTAGACAGACGGCAGCCAGCAGCTCAAGGACCAAGGCTTTCGTCCTGGAAGTACAAGTGACACTAGTTAAGACATACCCGGATAAAGTTCAACTGCAAACACTAACACTCTCAAATTAAAGGTGAAAAAGAACTCATATACTATGCTACGCTAACAGAATTGATGTCCTCCAAATGAATGCAAATAAACCAACATACAGGAGTTGAAATACTAAAGTCTGAAGCAAGGGCAGGTCTTTCTAGCTGTTTACCCTCCTAGCCTTCATTATGAAGTGATCAGCCCTGGCGGTTTACCACTAATCTCCCTTTAGTAAACATTCTTTTAACAACCTGTATATACGCCTCTGATCCCCGACTTCAGAGAGAAGCTGAGCCCCATGGAGAATGAGAGGCATATCATGTGAACTTGCTGCAGGGTTTCCCCTATTGTTTGACCCAGCCCTGCGTCTATGGAGAAGGGGGCCTCAGTTCTTACCGTGAGTTCTTATTGTTCAAGCTGAGAGCAATTTCATTGACTGCGTGTGCATGAGACATGACCATATTGAAGCCATACTGCATGAAGGAGAAAGACAGAGAGAGAGAGAGAGAGAGAGAGAGAGAGTGAGTGAGAGAGAGAGAGAGAGAGAGAGAGAGAGAGAGAGAGAGAGAGAGAGAGAGTGAGAGAGAGAGAGAGAGAGAGAGAGAGAGAGAGAGAGAGAATGTGGTCAGAAATATCTAAGAATATATCGAGCACTTGACTGCACAGGAAACACATAACGCTCAGGTTTATAACAGATATCTGTGTCTGAGTGTGTGTGGTGGAGTTACCTGGTAATTCATGATTGCTCTCAAGCACATGATGCACACATGCACATCATCTTTTTGGCTCACAAGGCGGGAGTTCTTGAGAGTTTTGCTGTTGGGAACCGTGCCATAGCTGCAACAGATGGCAGAAGTTAATATCTGGTAGAGTTTCAGTAATCAAACTTAGTGCTTTAATTTAAATTTGATGTTTAACCATAGCTTGTTTCATTTATTTCTTGAATTTACTGGTGTTCAGTGTTGTTGTAAGTGTGTCACATAGAGAGAGGCAGCGGAAGAAAATTACAGAGAACGAGGTCTGACAGAAAAAACTTGTGAGGCTTTTGTGATTACAGATGCATCATGGGAGATGCTTGGTTTCCTTGCTGCTGTCAACAGACCATGGTCTATGCACACAGACCGCTGTTATGTAACTGTATTGCTCAGTCATCATTGTGAACATAGTATTACTTTTCGTGTGCAGTTTATAAATGGCCTTCACAGTGTCTCGTGATTAGGCATTTCTAAATCATATACATTACCTAAGGTAATACTACATGATACATAAAGTTATACTAATCCAGATTCAGCAGTAATCTTAATCTAAATGCTATAAAGCCTGAAAGTTTTCTTGTGGACTATTTTTCTTTTTAATTATTCCTATCAGACTTTACGTTTTTTCATCTCCTGTCTGTGTGTGGCTCAATGATGAAGAAGACTGTCCAACTGTCCAACATATGCTGCAGCTCACAGCTGGCTCTCATCTGAAGACAGTGTAGTGTGCACATCTGGGCAGATGAAGGAGGACCATTAACAAAGAGAGACTCATAACGCAAAAGGTCAAAGATTTTAGTAATCTCTGATACAGTTCATCTGATTAAGTTTGTGCATAGCCTTAAGTTCAAGACAGAGGTCAGCAGATCCATAATTGATCAACTATTCAAGCATCGTCCTGAAACATAAAAGTACAAAGACAACTGGCTTGCATAGTAATACATGTCTGTAGCATTCAAGGTTAGCAGAGCAAGGCAATAACAGGGATAGGTAACAGCGGGGAAGCTAGCTTAGCAATACGTACCGGAGGACAGACTGGCGGGCAGAGCGCACCAGTGTGTTGCAGAAGGGTTGGGTGCTGGTGTGATGCAGATCTTCTATGGACCTACTCCAAGATTTAGCCTTGTCCAAGAAGCCATCCTCCCCATTCTCCAGCCCCTCAAAATCCAACCTGGGCCACATACAGACAGACAGACAGACAAGCCAACATAGAGGCACAGAGGGTGTAGATGAGAGGCACGGGGAGGTTTAGGTCAGCAAGGCAGTTTGGTAGAGAGCCAGGGGTTATCACAAGAACTGTCATCGAGCTGCATGATAAAGCTCAGCACAGAGATTCTGTCCCATTCAGGCAAGGTATAGCTCAGCTCATTCAGTTTGCCAAGTATGCAACAAGGCATACAAACACATCCAAAGAGTGCAATTTGCCAAGAGCACATTTTTAGATGCAAAAGCAGTTTATCACAGGCTCTTAAGAACACGACATGTTAACCCTGCAGCCATTTCCTTAGGAAAGGTTATTGGCCTCACATGTGTGTGTGTGTGTGTGTGTGTGTGTGTGTGTGTGTGTGTGTGTGTGTGTGTGTGTGTGTGTGTGTGTGTGTGTGTGTGTGTGTGTGTGTGTGTGTGTGTGTGTGTGTGTGTGTGTGTGAAGCGTACTTGTATAAAAATACTCACATGACAGCACACTGGGCAAAGGAGAGGTACTCCACCAGGACATCAAGACCTCTGTTCTCATCATTCAGGAACTCCCTGACCCACCTGTGACACATGGGAACATAGAAAGGTTAGCAGGGCACCAAGTCAAGAACACACTCTTATTGTTTTATCCTTTAGGATTGCATTTTACCCGTTAATGCATAAAAAGAGAAAGAAAAACAGAAACAGAGAAAATGGAGATTGGTGTAATTTCTACTCCATAAAGGCTTCTTATAAGACTTTCTGTATTTAAAGGATTAATCTGTATAAATTAGTATCAACTTAAATCTTGTTTGGGCTATCCTCTCTAGCACTAATATTAACTAATAACTTTTATTTGTTTTATTATGTGTAATGACTCCTGCAATAATGGATGAGAATGACAAATATTTACTTAGAATATTGAGAATAGGTTCTTTAAAAGTAATTACAAGGTATAGACAAATGTATATGTAGTGGATGTGTGTTAATGTTATTATATGTTTAGATATGCAATTGGCAAATTAATCAATAATGAACATAGTTGTTACTTGCTGGCCCTGTATTAACAACACATCTTTATTTATCTTTATTGATTTCATTTTTTTTCTCATTCTACTGTATTACAATTGGTAATATTGTTAATATCTGATTACCACACCTACCAAAGTTAAAACATGATGAATTCGGTGATGCAAACCTAGTATGACAAGAATTACTAAATCTACTTAATGATGATGAAGTATAAAAAAGGAAAGAAAAGAAAAGCTTTCTACTGACCAAGTTAACTGTTAAGATCTGGGAAAGGGCTGACTTCGCTAAAAATAATTCAGACATTGCAAGAAACACAAGCAGTCAGACGATTACACAGGTTTTAAACAAACCCCCAGGTTAACCAAAATTACTAGGACATTAAAATAAAGGCAAAAGTGTTACCCAAACTGTCCATTCATCTATCAACTGGTTAAACTTGCCATAGTTGTGTGTGCATAGGCCTGTCATGGTAACAAATTTTGCTGGACGATAAATTGTCCCAGAAATTATTGCGATAAATGATAATATTGTCGTTCTGAGACCATTTTCATCTAATATAATGATAATGCATAATAATGCAGGTACACCTTTTCAAAGATCAATAAACTTTTATTTCTAAAGAATATTTAACACTGGAACTGGAAGACATTTTAAATATCCACAATATGTCTTTGATCTCCTTTAGTATGTCGTTTTTCACGCTGTTGTACAGTTGTGGAATTGCTGTTTGTGACACTTATGTTCTCCCAGGCAATTCATACTGGCTGTCAAATGTTTGCAGCATTCGTTGAGTGTTTGTTTGTGCGATAGACTACAGACTCTGTACTACATTTAACAATTATTTATTAAACACTAAATATTAAATTTAAATAATATATAATTAATCAATTATGTCTATATCTATGTGGCTATCTGCCACATGGCGAGTAAATGTTTGTATCAAACGAGTTCTGTTTTTCAGTCTTCATTTTGGGGAAGATGCAGCTTCTGCTCCTCTGCTGTCTGCAGGTCGGAGCTTCGTGGGGACGGCCGACACCCCCACACACCCCCACACACCCACACACACCCAACAACTAGCGTTTGGGCGAGGCTACTAGCGCAACTAGTAGCCTCCCCCCACACAAAGACCATGCGACTGACAAGAGGGTTCACTCCTCGTTACGCTAAGGAACCGAGAGTGGTCATCCAGTCTCTTTGGTAGAGAGAGAGAGAGAGAGAGAGAGAGAGAGAGAGAGAGAGAGAGAGAGAGAGAGAGCGAGCGAGCGAGACAAGGAAAACAAACAAGCATGCAAATGGAAATTTTCACGGCCGGAAAAATGATCATCATTATCGTGCGATTAATTGATTTATTGACTATCGCGACAGGCCTATGTGTGCACACACTATTCCTGTGCAAATTGGGGGTTATTACAAACATTTAAGTTCCATTCATTTTCGGTTTTATCTTGAAAAAAAAGGAGGTTCTGTAATCTGGCTAAACTTTCAGTTGCCTGTATGGCAGCTTGTGCTTCTTCTCTATCTGAATATTTTTTTATTAATGTTGTAGCAATGTCACCATGTTCCAATATCTGAGCAATGATATTGTGAGTCCAATGCTTTCATAACTGATAGAAAGGATTATTGCAAAATTACAAAAATAAGACCTGAGTTGTAATAAACCGGAATTATCCTTTGGCAGCTCTAAGGGGGGTCTCCCCTCCTCTGACTGAGGGAACTTGGCAGGAATGTTATGGAAAGTAAACCAGAGCAAGGCTTCAGCTTTCCTCCACATTTAACTCCAGTTTTTTGGAAAGAGAATCAACTCCAAACAAAGGAATTCCCTTTGCGATGAGAGAAAGAATGTGGAGGTCATATGGCTGAAGGAGCTGGGCTCAGGTCGAACCCCTGACAGTCAACAGTATTTAGGCTGCCTCCCCTACATACCCCCTTCACCTCCTCCCCACTTCTTCAGGGAACTCCAGGGGGGAACAGGATTGGGGTAAAAGGTTCTTAAAATAGTCTTGCAGTGCTGGTTATGAGTTAACCAATGGCGAGTTAGGCAGGAAAGCAATCATGAGCCTCAAAGTAGGGGAGGGAGGGACAAGAACTGAGAGAACCTCAGGGAGAAGAACTGAGGAAAGCAAACAAAGCAGTAGGAAGATTGTGAAGGGAAGGAGAGGAGGGGGTGGACAAGGAGGCAGGCTTGATCATCAGTTTCCTGTCTACCACCACTCTCCCTCCCCTTTCTCCCTCCTTGCCTCTGACCTCTCACTCCTTCCTCTACTTTTGTCCAACCGGTTGCTATTTCAGATTTTCTTGGCAATTCCTGGAATAACACATCAGAAAGGGCCCAGGATTTAGACACACACTAAACCAGAAACTGTTACACTTAATCCCATCCACAGAAGCCTTCTGGAAATAGCTTTCTTTTTTCTTTTCTTTTTTTGCCTACCAGTCTTTCTGGAAAACGCATTGAAACAGACCTTTATTGATGAGGCCTAATAGAATATGAGTTATTCTTGTAACTCAATGGATGCTACGGAAAATCAAAGTCTTTTTACAGGCTGCTTTTGGTTTGGGAATTCAGTGGCAAGTCACTGCAGGACATTTTTTATGTGAAAGTATCTGTGTGACATCCGATTATACTGTAGAGTCAAGGGTCATGTCTGCAACACTGAAGATAAAGGCTAGAAAAGCTTGACATAACATCCACATACACATAGTTGTGTGTGCATAGGCCTGTCACGGTAACAAATTTTGCTGGACAATAAATTGCCCCAGAAATTATTGCGATATGCGATATATGTGCGATAGACTACAGACTCTGTACTACATTTAACAATTATTTATTAAACACTAAATATTAAACTTAAATAATATATAATTAATCAATTATATCTATATCTATGTGGCTATCTGCCACATGGCGAGTAAATGTATCAAAATAGTTCTGTTTTTCAGTCTTCATTTTGGCGAAGGTGCAGCTTCTGCTCCTCTGCCGTCTGCAGGTTGGAGCTTCGTGGGGACGGGCCGACACCCCCACACACACCCACACACACACACACCCACACACAAAAACATAGTGGGTGTGTAGTGAACTGTGTACAGTATTGGATGTCGATGACAAAATATGACAAAACAATAGAAAATAATAGTTCGCTTTAAAATGTGAGAAATGTGTGTACATGAAAGTATCCTTGTATGTTTTTGTGCTTTCACTGGGTTCAGCATTGGTCAGCCAGGCTTCCTGTCCCTCTGGCACACACAACAAAGCTTCCTGATCAACACTATGGGGGAGTGGACGAGGCAGCACAATGGCTACCATCTGGGCATTATGAGGACCAGCTCTATGAAATGGAGCTGCAGAGATTGGCAAGTTAGAACAATGGGGGATATCTGGGCACCAGAAAGAGCTCTGGGTCCCTGCAGCAGCAACGGCAAAGAAAGGACTATTCTTTACCAGGAAGAAACAATAATGTGGTTTCCTTCAGGTTCACCATTGAATAGACCTGTATATTTGACCAGACAAATGGGAGAGATAAGTATTGATTACCCAATGTGGTTTGTCCTTAGTGAGATCTCCAGCTCCCTCAAGACTTTTGTAGATTCCTGCACCCGCCTGCGAAACTTCTGTAACACATAATAAACGCAGAGTTTTGCTGCAGAAATATCATTAGTTAGTAGTTTTGTAGTTAGTAGTTAGTTCATTTGGAGATACGGATATGTTATGCTAGTAGTGGCTAAAGTACTCTTGAGCTGCAACCTTCATTTTCAAACTTAGTCTTCAGAGACAACTGAGTTTATCAGACTTCATCAGCCACAAAAGGTTTTATAAAACATTTTTCACATATGCAGCAGTACTCCTCAACACCTGTAAACAGACTTTGATGTGTAAAATCTGTAAAGTTCCCCTTTAAGTGGACACTATATTTGAAAGGTCATTGGTACTCTCCCACCTTTCGTGTGACTCCAGGGTCTAAGTATCCTCGTAGTTTCTGGATGTAGGTGTGTGGTGGATTCTTCACCTGAAATCTCTCCTGAAGATACACACAGAGTAAGCATTGTAATGTGCAGTTTGCTGAAGTCAGTGTTGGTGCAGAATGTAAAGTGATGACATTGTGAGTGCTGGTTTGGTCATTTATGAATAGAGGTTTATGACTGCACCTGGTCGCAGATCAGGTCCCACTTCTTCTCATTGTCATACTGTCTGAGGAGGCGTGCTTTGTCTGGAGGCAGGTTCATAGAACTCTGAAAATAAAAAAACATGGAAGTATCAGTTTCATATATAACTACATGTTTCCTTTGTTGCTATTTATTTGACTATTTCAAGCAGATGTGACTGAGTGTGTGTCCGTAACTGGGGTTTTACAGGCCTCTGGCGCCAACAGCAGAGCACCGCCAAATATTTTGGGGACTTAGGACCATGACCTCACTTCCTGTGTTAACACTCAGCATCCTGCTGCAGGAGATGATCCGCATCTCCTCTGCACTTTCGAGTCTCAGTATTGTTCAGACAACTCTTTGCTTTTAACCACAACAAGCCACTACCAAAGTATGGGGCCTATTACCAGAACTGTCATCTAATCCAGCCTTAAAAACACTTGAACACCACACGAGACGTCCTGAGGCAGCCAATTTACAGTGGCTCAAATTAAACCCTAAATGCTCTAATTTGTGTTTGGAGACCAACCCACTTGAGCGTTTTATGTCCTCGGACAACAGTAAAAAAATAACACAAACTATACGACACAAGCTTTTGAATAATAACTTCCTTGACTGAGCCAAGAGCTTGTAAACAGAGGTTGACACGGAAATCTTAAAAATGAGGACGCACAACAATCTGAGGGAGCTTGCCAGCCCCTGAAATTGATCACCTCAGTGTTTCTCTTTGAAGAGACATGAGGGATTGTTTGCACTGGGAACCCTCATTTACACCCATTTCAACAGAACCATGTAAGCCTGGCCACAAACGGCCTGTCAGCTTGACTTTTAACCTGCAGCTATAACTCAGCCTCCCATCTAAAACGCAACACCCTGTTAACCCATCCCAGGCCAGACGTGATGCTCACACTGGCATTTTCCCACTGATAGATGGAAAATGACAAACTTGCTCCTATGACAACCACTCAGTCATTGGTAAGGGTGGAACATCACATGTGAGTTTGATTTGATTTTAAAATATGCTTTCCACATCGGGACCACATTACTCACTCTATCAGCACATCATGAATCATGTTGTCTAAAGAGGACAGAGGTAAATAAACGGTGCTTCTGTATTTCTTGACAGCTGACTAATAATTTCATATTTCTGTAATCACACATTACCAAGTACACTCAAAATGCAGCAACATGCAGCAACTTTAAACTGTAGATGGATGCCATATAAAAGCCCCTAAAAATGCATTGCCTGACAAAGCCATAACTGTAGTGGAAAACAGTGCAGAGATGTTGCATATGGGGCCTTTGACATAACCTGCTTTATAAAACCCATGCAGAAGAGAAGAGAGAGGCAACGTGCATGCCAGATGTCCAGAATTACAGGAGGAATGTGTCCTGTTTATAGTAGTAGTTTATAGTAGTAACTTTTCTCTCTTGTCTGACCCCCAAGCTGCTTTCTCCTCCTCCGTCTCTCCTGGGAGAAATTAATCTACGACAAAGTTGTACTAGGAAGCGAAGAGTACTACCTCCAATCCGTATCTGTCTCTAATAAATTGTCTCTGAGCATTTTTAACAAAGGCTGGAAACTACTTTAATGAGCATTGGTCACTGATAAGGCATATTCATAATGAAATAATGACATAGACGGACCAATTGCACTAAGTGGATCTCTTTAACACACTCCAGATAATGTTCCAAAGGCTTGAATTTTGATGTAAACACATGAGTGTTAAATGAAAAAAATACGCCCAGTTATCTACTCCAGCATCTGTCCAGGCCCATCCCTGGTTTGTTTTGTTGTCTTGGCCAGTCATGTATACTGAAGTAGAACTGTGGGGCAAACAGGCAAAGAGCAAGGTCCCCTTTGTAATAATTTAATTCTGAAATACTCGAAAAGATGCAGACCAGACACACAAATGTTTATCCATTTAGTAAAGACAAAAGGAGCAAAATAAAGTCAAAACCTGTCCATTGCTATTGGATTTGAAAAAGATTTCAGTTACAAAAACATGAATTAGAAGTGAAGAACAGTGTAGAGTTTCATTAAACAATCAGTAAACTTCAATGCAATAGGTTCGCTGCCATTATGAGCCATGTGGACACACACACAAAACTTTGATGTTTAATACAGTTCTGCTCTTTGTCAGTGAAAGCCTCAGGTAATGTAAACAAATACAGGTGGGACTGTGAGCAGATGTGTGGAGCTGCAAATGTTACAGGTATAAAAAAAAATTGCTTAGATGATAGAGGGGGTAGAGAAAAGGTTTCCCCTCGACAAGGCAAAAGGAAGGAGTGGACGTTTCCTTTCTGACTAGATTTGGGTAATTTGAGCCAAGTAACCCAATTTAGCTAATGCCATTTCACTTTCTCCCACAGTGATACAATCTCGCACTTCCTGTGTTTATAAGAAGCTAAAAAGAAGTTGTTTTATGGGGAAGAGGGAGCAGTGGCACTTTGTAGTTTTGGAGTCATCGACCCATTTTAGGGGTGAAATACTACAGAAATGCCTAAAATGTTTGGTGTTTGTTATGTTGCCATGTTGCCCACATACTCTCTCCTCCAGCAAGGCCTTTCTTGTTTGACCTGAGACTGTCTTGAAAAAGGATTCAATGTGGCGCTTTGTTTTGATTTGGTGCTGTGCCATTCCCATCCTTTGACATTTGAGCTATTTTTTTCCTTATAGAAAATCGCTAACAATGGCTGGTGGGCAGGGTCAGCGTATGCCCCCTGGTGCTGTGTAGAGCAAAAACACAACACCAGTACACTGCACAACCAGATGAACTGGTTCTATTATCACCACTATCTCGCCAATCATTAGGCCCCCATTGTGAACCAAAACAGGAGGCCGAGTTTCCAAACAGAGAATAAAAAACTCCACTGTATTAAACTTGTTAACAGACAAAATACTATTAATCTCTTTTGCTTGTTATGTAGAGATCTCTTGCACACAAATCAGTTACGTAAAATAAGTAAATGAATGCTGCAACAAAAGATATAGTGGAGGAAATGAATAACAATGAATAGTTTGTTGATTAATCAACATTAATTAGGATTCAGTGGTATAAAAAATACCAGACATTTGCCTCTTAAATGTAAAACTGAATACATTTGGGTTTTGGAGAAAACACAAAATCTGAAGACGTTACACTGGGCTCTGAGAAACTAAGATGGTCACTTTTTAAACACTTAAATAGTAAGTAATACATATTATTGGGGCAAATTGATAGTGAAAATAGTGTTTGTCTGCAGCCTTGGGATAATAAACATAAATAATAACCTAAAAAAGAAAAAAACATTATGCACAAAGTGTTTAAAGGTTAAAGGACGTTGTGAAGAAGAATTAAGCACAGGAGTAACACCGGCCAACAGAGAGGGCATAAAATCTGAAACAGAGAGACATTTGAGCCGTTGACAAAGGAAAATTGAGGTTTTAAAGCCTCAACAGTTAAAGTAGTTGAGGGGGTCAGGTTGCAGGTTAAGGAGGCATGGAGAGTCCAGGAGAGCCTTCAGGGACTCAGCGGAGCGCTCAAGTCACGCACAGACCCCCACAACCGAGCGGGGATGCTGCTGAGCCCATGGTCACTTCAGACATCAGAGTCAACAGGGCTCCATGTGCCCTAAACTGGACAGCTTCCTAATCCGAGCTGATTTACAATCAGCCTTGAGTTGAGTTTATGACTAGAAACTCCAGAGAGACAAATGGAAAAGAGTGACAGGATGTTTCCCCCCTGACCTTTTTCACAGCTTCACACTTTCAGTCAGGATAAGATATAACACAGCTATACACAGCACCAAACTAAATTACTCTTCATTTTAGAGCTCTGCTTGCAGAATTTTGTCAGCCTGTTTGTTTTTGTAGAGGACACTAAATTGAAAAGTTGCTCCCTAGGTTGCTACCAGGCATGCAACAGAAGTTTATTGTGCGTGATTAATATGGTTGCAAATATAACTGTCTTCTTTGTACTATGACGATTGAAGGATGTGGATTTTCTATGAAATGAAGTGTCCGGGTGTACAGATTATAAAAGTCTGAAAGAGAGGGCAAAATGGACTAATTATAATAATTAATTAATTATACTAATTATAAATTATATAGTAATTTCTGTTATCAGTGAAGGTCTGACAATGATGATGATTGTAAAAAAGGATTTTAATTGATTTTTCTTTCTTTTTTGTAGCATTGTTTGAAAATGTGCAGCATTCTGACTTCAAAGACCCTATAAGTGGCCAACTAAGCAGATGCATTCAATTTGATTCTCTCTTTTGTGCTCTATCAGTGGGTTGAATATGCAGAGTCTGTGTTTTTTATCTACTTGATAGGTTTACACAGGCGAGACTTAGTTGTCATCAGCTCAGAGGGAAAGGAGTAGGCGGTTCATGAGCTCCCAATGCTGGACAGAGCCTGTGGCAGTTCAGACATCGAAGCCCAGACAGCCCCCTTTACCCCCAACAAGTCTGAGTGTCTGCTCATCGGGGTAGGTCCCAGGAAGAAGGGAGCTACGGCATGGCTAAACTGTCAACATAATCAAGGGTCACAAATCAAGGGTCACAGCCGCACAACACAATGCACTAGAGCACGTTTAGAGGCAGGGTAATTTATTTGTTTATGTATGGCACATTTCATACACAATGGCATTTGAAGCTAGCCTGGCTCCGCCCTCCTACTTACTTCCACTCAATTTTCATTTCCCTTCAGTACTCCGTCTGGGTTTGCGGTATATTCTTGGGTTTTCTCCGGTCAAATATTTGGCAGTCCAATCAGCGAACAGAGGGAGTGGCTGAGAACGATGACGTTGAGGACGTGCACTAGAAAGATGCGAGCGAAGCCATTCGGTCCGTTGTGGCAGCAACGCTGCCGAATATCCAGAAGTTAAAGCCCGAGCAAGAACAATCTTTGCTGAGTTGTGTTGGTGGCCATGACGTTGTGGCCCTCCTCCCCATGGGGTTTGGAAAAAGTTTGATTTTCCAGCTCGCTCCATTAGTGGTGAAGGAGTTGGCTAAGGCTAACGCTAGCGATGCTAATGCTAATGGAATAAAAGACTGACATTGTAAGTTATTTAATTTGGCTGCTACAATTTCCAGGATAAACACTTGGATATCTAGTCTGTTTTTTCCTTTTCAAGAACAACAAAGTGGTAAACATACTCTGCAGCCTCATAAATAATATCAGAGAAAAATTCTATTTTTTTCTTAATCCAAATTAAAGCACCAGCATATTGTTTCAAAGCACCTCAGCTATGTATGAAAAAGCAACACATTTCTGTACGTATTTCAATGATCCGGTAACAAAGGAAAATAACAGGCCAGCCAAAGAGGGGTTAGATAAGACCAGTAGCTCTTAAATGAAGGAAACTGTCTGAAGAGGTTGGAAAAAGCCAGGCCACTGATCGCTGTAAGGAAGGAGAGCCAACAAGGAGGCAAAGAAAACAGAATGAATATGGGACCTGGCATGACTGTGTTTTCTTTAAGCACATATCAGGCCTCCACAATGAGAAAAAAAAAGTGATGCACCAGTTTAAACCTAAATGTGTACCTCAGAGAAAAAAAGAGCAAATTTGGGAAATGAATAACTCTACACCCTCACAAACCGTAGAAGGACAGGACGGGTAAATACAGAACCAACTCCTGGGTGTCTGTCATACATGTACATGTCACATACACTGATGACTACATGAGGTGGGGCTAAACAAGCCAAATGACCTTATTAAATGACATCATTTATAGTAAACGTAGGTGTGAATCACATTATCAAACCAGCTTTTCATTAATGAATGTTGCTGTCAGTGCTCTTGTTTGGATTTCTCCTTTTCCTTGCTGTTGAAACACAATGAGTGCAGACAGGATGACCGGTTGTCGTCACTGGGCTGCAGGGACTTCCTTAACTCTTCAGGAAATCAAAAAACTGCCCTGAGTAATGTCAGGTTTGTACCTTAGCTCTTACTTGTAATACGTGTGTGTAACACAACGTGTGTGTGTGTTTTTGCACATCCACTCCAACAATGTGTTTATGTGTGTATGAATGAATTGTAGGTGTATTCTAGCTCCTAGGTAATCCTCGCTGAACTGAAAGCAACAGAACACAGTGTGAGAAAACACTGCCCACCCTTTCTCCAAGCAGACATCCGATCACCCTATCGCTCTTTTGCTAGGTAACCCGAACTAGGCAATCACAACAAAGCATGAGTCCCTGCACAAAGATGCTGGAATGGAACAATGCAGACGCTACCACTTCCAAAGACAGTAGACTGAAGGTGGGAGGCACAGAGAGCAGAGAGGACAAGGCGAAGAAGTAAAGTTTTCATGAACCTCAGTAATGTGAAACCTAAGTAAAAAAAAACTGATAAAAACATAATTAACATAAATTGCTTTCCATTTTTTAACCAATACACAACTTAAACTCATCTTAGTTGCTGTAGTTTTATACTAAGCTATTTATTAGGGCTAAAAATAGAATTTTTATTATCGATATATCTGTTGATAATTGTTCCCAATTAAACAGGGAAACATTTACTTATAGTCAGAAAAAAGTGAACATTTTAAATTAGTAGTCCCAAAGTTCAAGGTGACTTCTTCAAATTGCTAGTTTTGTTAGTCCAAGAGTCTAAAATCTTATAAGATATTATATTTACAATGAAATAAAAACAGTAGCTAATCCTAACATTTGAGTGGCTGAAACTAGTGAATTTAAGGCTTTTTTCCCTGGTAAATGACTTGGAGTAATAATAAATGATGATGATAAATTCAGTTTCATTCATCAATGATCAGAATTGTTGATGTATTTTCTGTCAATCGCATATCTCACTACTTGACTTTGTTTCAGCAATAGAGCACAAAGGGTCAAGCTGTTCTAATGGCTGAAACTTTCCCTAAGTGGCATCGCAGCTCAAATCATGGAGTGTTAAATCCCCATTAAATCAGGAGTTTAAAGGCAACACAGTTTACAGCTGTGGCGTGAGGTTTTCAGACCTTGTTCTCTGCCCTCCTGCTCGTCCACAACCTTCCCTTCTCCTGCCTGAGTGGACTCTGAAGCGTCCTGTCTTCTCCCATGAACTCGCGTCTTCTAATATGTGACCTCTCTGAGTCACTCTGTTGAGCAAAATAACTTTCCCTCCAGTCCCTTCTTTACAACTCAAGATCAAATGGACATTCCACGGCCAGTCAAAGCAACAGGAAGTTGGTTTTCGGTTGATACATCAAGAACTACCTCCCAGACCCATTTGCTAATCCACTTATTTACCCGGTGACATCAAGCAAGGGACCGTTATTATCACAGGGTAAGTCGAACACACGGCCACAGCCTGAGATAAAGACAAAAATGTCCTGAGCACAAGGTCCTTCTGTAGCCAGATGTTCCTCAAGCTTCAAACGTGAGCAAATTTGAAATGCACACTTGTTTACATGAGCTTATCTAGGACATTTTTATGTTCCAAAACAACAGTGAGAAAAAATTAATCCAGCAATCCCACCTGACAACTATATTGTCCTATTTATTTGTTTTATTTGAACATACTGTATCGAGGAAATGTGAACACAAACAAGGATATAAGTGAGGTTAGGACTGAGTTATAAATAAATACTACAATCGGTCATGAATTGGAGGTACTCGTTCCTTCCTGTGTGGCGAACATCCTGTTTGTGCTCCTCCGTGCGTCCGAGCAGGGCCCAGGGAAGCCCCAGCCAACAGATGATTATACACAGAGAATGTTAGGAATGCAGGTACACGAATGCCTCAATAACTCATACCATGTCTGACACACTGCCCAGTTAAAAAGATGAAGGTGGGCCAAAGAGAAAGGGCAACAAATCTGAGCCTGAGCTGTGTGGAAATAAACGTTTTGGATCAAATAGGATGTATCTGTGGAGGTTTGTACTGGAGGTAGGGGAAACGGTGATAAGAAAATAAAGAGGAATAAAAACCAAAATCAAAAGACAGTTAGAGATGTACTTGATGAACCAAAGAATCACATTACCAGTCATATGTCTTAAAAAGTTCCCCATTTGTTTCTTAATAGGACTTCATTCACTAGAACTGTTACTGTAAAAGGCAGAAGTAGAAGTCTTGAGAAATGAGAAGATAAAGAAAGGCTACTGTATGTCATTTAAGGAACGCCTGGGAAATAATTACATCATGTCACTAGTGTGTAGGAGAGGTAGTTGCTATAATCCACTGGCTCTTTAAATGCTTACAGCAGTTCTTCTGAGCGTCCGCGTAAAAAGAGTGTAGCCGCACAAAGTGCAACAGGGGATGAGGCCCCCTTTCTAAAACAACACTGACTGACAGAGTCCCCATTGTATTGAGGAGGAAACCACTTCTTCAAACTACAGCCTCGGTGCAGCTGCATTAGAGCAGCATGCAAACCCCCACTGACACGCACAAATTCATGCTACAAAAAAACTTACATATGCATAGAAATGGAAAACACATGCAGTTTCTCTGCATAGATGAATTAAACCAGGTCTACATACATTTCTGTGATGTGAAAAAATTACTTATGTCTTGCTAGTTGCTGTTTCTGAGACTGGTTAGCTTAGCTCAGTTTAAATACTTGAAACAGTGGGAAATAGCTAGCCTGGCTCCAACCACAACTTGCTTTTTTTACACTGGTGTTTGTGTTTTAAATAAACAAAATGAAACATGTTAACTAGTGAGCTTTAGAGGTGCTGGTATAATTTTACTTTGTACAGAGCCTGGCAAGCTGTTTTCCCCTTGTTTCCAGTATTCCATGGTCTTCAACTTGACCTTTACTTTCCAACATAACAGCAATGAGAAGAGTGGAGAAGCACTAAAACTCCCCATAAAGCCAAGTCCAGATTGGGGAAGTGTAGCCTGAGGGTGGAGCAAGCCAGGTGGACAGCCTTGTGCTGAACCCCCCTGCCTGCCCTGCTGCTCTAACTTTGTGCACTCAACTCCCATAATCCACCTCTTCCTGGGAAAATAGTGGTGGGTGGCTGAGCCAGATGTACACACACACAAAGTAAGTGACGTAACAAACACATTTTCTCTTTTTATAAAAGATGATGCATGTGAGAAAGGGAGTGGTAAACATACTATGCACAAAAATAAACTGCAACCGCCATTAAACATATCAAAATGATTTAGGTTTTATGTCCAATAACACATCGCACAGCTTGACTCCATTAGTTCCACTTGAGTGGCATCTATAAGAAACTGCAGCTTTCTTTATACTTTAGCCATCAAGAAACAGTGATGTCAGACGGGGCGCTGGAGTCACATTGTCAGCATGTCTGATTTCACTACCATTGACTTTTCATCTGTAGTTTTCCCAGCATTTGCTGCTACTTAATGGTGAGACACTCAAATCTCAAAAGAAAGCTGCAACAGCACATTTACGTGTGATGCAACTCAGTGTCATAACATGAAAGATGTGGAGAGTTGAGCAGAGTCAGACAAATCAAACAATCAAGTGGTAAAAATAATCCCAAGCTGCTCCAGTAACAGCTCTTAAATATGTGTGCACTGTTAAAAAAATGTTGGTAAAGTCATTACAACCAAGAACAGTGGCAGACTGCCAGTTCAAAGGGAATTTTCCCTTTCTGAAGTTGTCCTGTGGCCTCAGCCTAGACTAGACCGCAGGAATCCAGTAGTGGATTGGTGCTCGGGCACTTTGAAAGAGGATCCCAGGCCAGGCATGCACCTTTGAAAATGCCACTCACTCATCTCACATAATTTTCATAAGGACAGAGTCATATGAAGAAGGTTATTTTGCAGACAGACCCACAGTGAGAGTGAATTCAGGGAATGGGAAAATAGGAGACAGTGAGTGGGTGAGTGAATGAAAGGGTTTCACTTACATTTGGAATCGCACAAAGCCAATGATAAGTAAGAGTTAGCAAGGACAAAGAGAGGGAAAAGAGAGCCAAAACTATCAAGAGAATGCTACCAATGACTAAGATATCATTTTATAGATATGTCTTTTATGTTGTGGATCTGTGAGGTCTAGGTAGATCTGTATCACTAGCTGAACTAATGGCATATTATGCACCAGTAGCAGCCTGCAGGAACACAGTTCTTATTGTAAAGCGAACCAACCACAACGACCATTGGCTACAATGCAATTTCCCCTGTAAAACGAAGAAAGGAATATGCCAGGCAGCTGTTTCCAGCCACAAAAGACAAAACTGAGGCGATTTCTGAGGATGCTGGACAAAAGACACTAGAAGGAGACGATGCCTTTAGCACATGCTGCCGGTTAGAACGGACCTAGCATTTTATTAGCAGACCGCATGAAGTAGTCAAAGCTAACTCAGCCAGGGGTTCTCGCCCCTCCTCTGCTCCCCTCCACTGTCTACAGTAGAGCAGTCCTGTTAAAGTCATTAGCCCTGGGATATTACTACAGTGGCGAAGGCTGCTGCACCCATGACATCATTATGGGCTGCTGTCAGTCCAGTGGGACGTCTGTGAGCTGTGTCTGAGAGGAGAGGGCAGTCCCGCCACGCAGATGCAGACACATTCACATTCACACCAGAATGCCATCATGAAGCAGGAAACACTGTGGTCCAGAGGAGGGGAATTAACCATTTCAAAATATCCATTTATGGAAAGTGTGTTATTTTTGAGGCTGTGACAAAGCCAATTATGTCACTGCTAACAAATAATGAAGAAATGTTTGGCATATATGATACTGTATAGCCACAGCTAGACAACAGATGGCCTTGTCTTCCTGAAGACAAAAGCTTTTGATGTACCTTTATCTCACAACAAGGGGTCAGCAGTGCAGAGACATGACTATTGTCTGATAAGAACACTAAAATAAACAAGCATGTTGTTCTTTCCCACAAAGTAAAGGAAATCTGGAGCTACTATGGGTTAAGGTGGGGTAGGGCTAGAGAGCTTGAAAAATGTTCCCAGTCAAAAACACAACTGAAATGTTGAGTCTACTGCCTCTTGCATAGAAATCATCTGCTCTGCATGGCTGAACATAATAACAGGGATTGACTTTGTGTTGCAGGGCAGTCAAACAACTGCAGACTGTTCCAGTCTCTAGGCAAGATGTATGTTGATACTTTTCCTTTATGGGAAATGTGACGTAAACTTTGTCTAAAATGTCCTAAGCATATGCATAAAAGAGATACGACTTGAGCTGTCATAATAGCTTTTACAGTGTAGCACAATGTATAATTGTCACAAGAGCTGAGGTTTAACACACCAGTCAACAAGCAGGCTTGAATGGTTTCTTGCTGTGCTAGTGTCTTCATATGAGGGCTTTACTCGATAGCTGCTGAGAACTCTGGCAAGATTTATTCCAAAAACATGGAGGATCCACAAAGTGTTCAAGAATGAGACTATATGAGTAATGCTGTGAAGATCATTCCCAGCTCTTTGCTGCTTGATGCTGTAATTAAGGTCTTAAACAGCTGAAAATCAAGGCCGGGTGTGGTTATGGGAAATAAGCACCTGTGAGAAACCTTCATGCCACTATTTAACAAAAAAAAAACAGGTAGTAGCCTAGTCTTTATGATAGAAAAAAAACGTTTTGAATTTTGTAAATATGTATTTTATCCTCTGACTCTGTGTGGCTTGATTACTCACACTGTAGCAGAGCAACAAGTTGCAGTGATGTTACTGAGCCTTCTGTTTTCTGTTTGGCTATGCAGAGAGCATAGCAGGGGTGGAAATAACATTTGAATATATGCAACTCAACTACCTGTGAATAAAACTGTATGCCTAAAATGTTACACAACTAAATGTAACAAAAGGTAGCTGCTTTGAAGGCTATTCTACCACTATGTCACTGTGAAAAGGCCAATCCTGATTTAACTATTTCAATAAGTACACCCTATCAACCAGTTCTTTAGTTCAGGCCAGTTCTCTTCAAAGTGGTTTTTGGACGACTTAAACCAAAAAAACAGGCCTTTTCCACCTGTTTTCAAGAACTAAACAATATTCTGTAACCATTTGTTTTTATTCAAAATGATACCTTTAATTATCCTTATTGATTAATATATATTAATATTTTTTCGATAGAAAAGTTGGTCTATAAAATGTCAAAATATAGTGGAAACATGCTCATCATACTTCATACATTTCTAAAGCCCAAGGTGACAGTTCCAAACCCCCAAATATAGGGCTATAGCCTATATATATAGTTTACTATGACAAAAGATGAAGAAAAAGACGAAGAAAAGCAGCAAATCCTTACATCGCAGGAGCCAGAAACAGAGAATGTTTTGTATCTTTGCATGAAATGTGACTTAAATGATTCATCAATGATCAAAGTAGTTGCTGATTCATTTTGTGTCGAATGACTAATTGATTAATGGGTTAATAGAGTTATAGATTAGATATTTTCCACCCCTGGAGATGACTGACTGCAGCACCCTGCACTTCCTCTGCCTGACACTGACGTTATTAGCCTATACGTAAGTTCACATGATGGTTCCTGAAAAAAGAAAAAACTTGTAAATTCCCCAATGGAAGAAATGTCCCCTTGACGTATGATGACAGAGTCACTTGACTGTGTTGATAGTCGGTAAAAGTGGGTGTTGACTGTGTGCTCATTATTTCAAAGCGCTAAGACAGCTCAACTCCAGCCTGATGTGGAGTGTGGAGAAGAGGGGAGGAGAGAGACTCATCGGGTGTGGGAGTTTTGGGGGAATTCAGAAAATGCTGTTTTCAGCCTGCAGCGAGAAAAAATTTAAACAAACCCAGACGGAGAATGCCGAGATGTGCTCTGTCAAGGATATAGCCTACAGTAGGCTAATATGCCCCCCCACCCCACCCCCTTACCCTGCCACTCTCACCATGCTGTGCTCAGTTTGCCACTTCAGCCAAACGCTGAGTTGTCTGACTTTAGGGGAGACAAAAGAACCGCAGGAGAGGGGGGAACAGCAGGCAGAGAATAAGGGGCGGGACAGCAGCACAGGTCGGTTTATTTCAAATATCAGCAGATCATAATGGACGACAAAGAAATGTAAATAGGTACACATACACTTTTTCTGTAAAAACAACAACAAAAGAGCAAAAATCAACTCTTTTGTTACAGAAACAACACCATCAATTATTGGGGATGTTTAAGTTGGCACTATTTTGAATTTTAATTCTGTAGTTTACCTACATGATTGAGGCAGACGGAGCTACAATTAAAAATGAGCCTCTCTCTGACATTTGGACCACGTATGACAAACTGAGATGTTCACAACTTACCAAAACAATGGCAAATTTCTCCTCCAGCTCGGTGGGATCAGGCATTGGAACCTTCAGTGGCATGATGTGATGCTTCATCTCCGACTGGCCATCCACACTTTCTATATTACCCATTTTCCCCCAGATGTGCTGTATGCTCTGCTCAACTTGAATCCTTCAGCTTTCTTCCAGTGATGATACTCCAAGTAAAACAAAAATATCCCAAATAATTCCAACAATTTCATTAACGGATTAATCCAAATAATCCACTTCTCCAAGCCGAGATAAATCGCTGACCGTGCAGTAGTCTCGTATCACTGTCCCAAAATGCCATTTGCATTTATTCACGCGTTTAAGGTTTACAGTGTGTTCCACTGTAGTTTCCCTTCAATAACTTACTTTCAAAAGTAACAATCAAAGTACAGCTGCTTTCTCTTCCATAAAGTAGTTTCTAATTTACCTGGCCAATCCATTACTTTAAACAGATTTCCCCTCGCGATGAATAACTTTCAAATGCCGACCAACAGTTACTTTGAGTTGCTGCTCAACTTGGCTACGACGTGTTTCCATTCATTATTGTTGTGTGATCCCGATTAAAGTCTTTGCTTTGCCTCCACTCAGTGGGCAGGTTTTCTGCTCTAGCCCCGCCCCTAGCTGGGGGAGGCGGCGCTCCAGTTGGTTAGAAGACCTGTCAATCGCCTCATCTCTATTTCGCCACCCCTCACATCTGCAGGCAGTGAGCCCACATACAACTGGACGGAAAAGTGAGGCTTTGTCAGCACTTTATCGCGACCTGGTGGACACATGAGTATGACATTTCACCCAAAAATTTTAGAATTTAGTAGGCCTACTGAAGAAAAAAAATTAAGTCACAAAACTGGTTTGATTCATGAGAGTGCAAACTTTAATCAACAACTTCAGCAGAAACATCATGATATGTTCAAATAATGTCAAAGCTCAGCAGTTTTTTTCTTCAGTTCTGACACTTAAAAACACACAATAACAATAACACATTTTCTTTCCATCACTACAAATCAGTAGCCAAGCCTTCGTGGTGAGGTGAGAGTTGTGGTACATAGATGCTGTCCCACTGCTGGCGTTCAATATTAGCTTACTTCTCATAAGGTCGTAACTGTTTTACTTTAAAAAATAAATGGCCAACAGCTTCAGCCTGTTGCATTTAGCGCCACGAACACGTAGAACACAAAGAAGCATGGGTGTGAGAATACCAGCGATGTGTTTTCAGTATCTAGAAAGTTTTCTTTTCATAAAAGCACAGTGATTTAGACTCTGCTTACAGTATCATACCTCTGTTTTCAGTGGTAAATGTGAGGGTCTAGGTTTTTAGTAGCCTACTTTGATTTATAAAAGTAACTTTAATAAAGCACTCGTTAAAACATATAAAACTTCATTTGGAACATAATTCATAAACACTGACAAACTGTGCACCGTTTTGTAATACATAGGCAATAATATAAACGTATATAAACAAAGTAATTTTGGGAATTATTTGAAAATTGTAAAAAGATTCAAAGATACTTCTCTCTGTTGTGTTGGATGCTACAAATCCATAAAACATATAACACCTTAAGATATTGACCACAGCATAAGCCCTTTTTCTGAATAAAATTCAAAGAGGACTTTGACATGCTTTTGAACACATATAAACTCGGTAGGTTGTGCAACATAGTTGCACTAATATCAAATATCTATTCAGCCAAAATATTTTACTGAAGAATCTGTCCAAGACAGCATGGATTCACCACAGTAAACACTTTACGGATGATAAGCTACATGTAAAGTTTCATAAATACTGATGAACTGTGTTGTTGTGGAGCAGATATGTCGTTTCTTTCCTTCAGTGATGGTGGGAATTTTCATTTAAGCTGAATATACAAACAGATCACAGAAGCAACACTTAACATTATATAGTACTGTACTTGAGGCCAACCGTTGATTCTTTTAGTTGGTCTCTGCTAACAAATCATACCTGGAAAACAGAAAGGATACAGAAAGAAGTTGTTTAAATAATCTTGAAAAGTAATATATCAACATCCATTTGTGGTAGTACATTGGTAGATACAACTCTATTATACAGTGTTGTTCGGTAGCTGAAAATTATTACCATTGTGTGACACCAGTCTTCAGGTCAATTTGGTCCAAGTCCAGCTGCAACTGAGGGCAACAAAGAGAAGCAAAATATTATTTCATTTCATTGTTTCATGTCTGGCCATATTCACTACATCAAGACTGAGTAACTGCATTTCAGACGATGATATCTACCTTGCCAATAAGCTCCCTCTCTCTGCTCATGAAGGATACGCTGTTCTTCACAGACAGGTCCAGTCTTCTCTGCATGGACTCCTCGAGAGAGAAGTCAAAGTCAAACCTACGGAAAGAGGGAGAAGTCAATTAATATCCTCACACTTCCTTTACCATCATGAGTCTTGTTTGTTTGTCTTACCTCTCGCTGAATTCTGGGTTGAGGTCTCTCTTCTTGGTGGCAGTCCTCCTCTTGGTGGTGGCCTTCTTGTCAGGCAGCAGGATGAAGGAAACATAAGGGTCTGCACCGTCTTTGGAGCAGGCTTGCAGGGCTCTGTGGGTATACAGCGATCACATTCACAACATGTGTTGGTATTGAGTGCTCTGGGTCAAAAATGTGATGATAAAGAGGTAACATGTGTCATATCAAATCAATCAATCAATTTATAGAGACCTGCAGGAGTGAACGGTGATGAAAAGTCTGCTCTCCTCTATGGAGTAGCCAACGGTAAGCTTCACCTGGCCTGCTGAATTTGCATTATCAGCCCTAAAGAAACAGTGGGGCACATGAGATTATTTACATTATGATGTTTTTGACTATTTAGAGCAAAATAGGAAGAAACCAACTTTAGAAACCACTAAGGAAACCCTGATAACTGCTATCTTTACAGCAGAGGTTGTGACTACACATCAGGGCATCAATGCCAGCATGTGTGACTCACATGGTGAATCCACTTCTATGTCTGAGGTCAAGATGGGAAGGAACCCATCTGGGAAGGACTTCTTCTCCACTGCCGTCATTAGCTGGGTCCCCTGGAGCCCTGCGACACACCGCCAGCTGAGTGTCCAAGATCTGCAAGACATACGGAACATAGCTCAGTATCACATTGCTGCTGTATAACAATAATATTTTACCTAATTTCTGAACAAGGACAACATTTTAGAGGCGAGCTATGCAGCAAGGCTTGGGCTGTGTTGCCACTGCTGTTAAAGGGGAAATCCAAAGTCAGATACTGATACAGAGATATATGGCATCAATCTGTAATCTACATTTCCCAGAATGACTTTCAACATCCCTGTGTTGATGGACACCTTGCCAGTATCTGTATTTAGGGTGTTGTGTCTTTTTGTCGTTTTTAAAAGAATAGTTTGACATTTTGGGAGCAGAGATTAAGAAATACTTGTCAATTTTACACTATACTACAGATTTTGTACGGCATGTTGTATTACTTTTGGACAGAGCCAATCTAGCTGTTCCCTCTGTTTCCAATCTTTGTGCTAAACTAAGCTACAGATATGAGAGTGGTATCATTTCTCAAAGGAAGAGAGTTAAGTGTATTTACCAAAATGTCTTACTATTCCTTTAAGCTTATCTACTTAACAAAACCCAGTCTACTAAAGTGAGTGACAAGTGCAGAGACTTTCAGTCTTTCAGTCTACAGCACATATTTAGGAAGAAGTGCTGTACATATCATGTTGGACCACCAGTAAAGTACAGTGCATTGCAATATTTGTTCTAGGGAAACATGAGTGATACGGTACATAATTAATAACAATCAGGGCATTACTCACATGTATAGTAATATACACATATATAGTATAGAGAAGATACATTGTCAGTACCTTGATCGTGGCCCTCAGAAGTATCTGGCTTTCTGGCAGTGCTCCATCCAGATTGAGCCAGCGGTCCAGCACCAAGCCCGGCTCAAACAGCACCTCTCTGAGAGGAAGTGTGATGGACCCTAGGGCCTGGCCCCAGCTGTGGGAGAGCTAGATACAAACATATGGATATACAAACAATTTTTCAGACTGCTTTTTATAATATCGGTACTAAATAATAAATTGTATGAATTCATTTTATTTGCTTCTACAGCTACATCGTTTAGACAAAAAGTGGAAATACAGCTACTGTTTACACTCACCTTCACTGTGAATGTTTCATCTCTGGGGTCACGAACCAGAAAATGAAAGGCTTCGTCCCATCGAGGGGATGTGGAACGCTCACAAATCTTAGGAAAAAACCAACAGCAGGATTTTATAACTTTTCAAACAGCACTTTTCTTTTCTTGCATTCATAAGCTCATGTAAGAAGTCACATGAGCCTACCTTGGTTCTGTGTGAAACGCCTTTGAGGGTAATCTCAGCCCCGACCTTCGGCTCCTTCCCGCTCTTCTTCAACTGTAGTTACACGCAAAGAATACTGTAAATCAAAAATTTTAATAAACAGCATCTACAGAATTTAAAACATCACCAGTTATTTAATATATAAATGGGAATGCAGTTGTATTGCCCTACACCTAAAAGCAACTAGTGTACTTCTGCACCCTTTAAGGCGAGGAAAAACACACCACAATAAACAACAAATAACAAGGACTCGGATATGATCTCACCGGCAGGCCATGGGCACGCTCCACATACACAAACAGCACAACCGATGATGGCACAACCTTATTGTGGTACACCTGCTGGGACTGGTACTGCAAGATCTGTAGATCACAGAGAGAGAGAGAGAAAAGAGAGTGAGAGTTTTAGTGAAAATGATTGTGCAATAACAAAGTTGAGGTTGAAATTTCCTTCGAAACACTACTAACAAATATATAAACTAATCTACACAAAGCATCTGCAAAGATAAGTTCATTATTCAACACACTGCTTTGACGCTCAAAACTCAAGTCCCTCACTGTAAAAGTCATTCTCTTTCCTGTTGATTAAAAATAGTTTGTATCTGCCATAGCAACCAAACAACAATGTCAGAAAAAAGAGCACCAGGCTCTCACAGTACAAGAGGCATCATTTAAAGGATTTTGGATTTTTCCAAGGTTGCTGCTTCATTCCTCCTCTTCATACTGACTGTGAAGCAGGTCCTTCCTAGCACAACTCCACTGTAAAAGACGGGTGGCAAATTCCACAGTCCGCGTTCTGTGCAAAAGTGCATTCTAAAGTTAAGCTGACGTTAATATTCAGCAGACTGCATTAGAAAAATCAGGTGATTATCTTTTTGCCGCTGTTGTGTCCCAGCCAGAAACAAAACTACATGCAAAGTATCTCTCTACTGCTGCTCAGCAAGGAAAGTGGGAATTTCACACCAACACAAATTGTGACTAGAAGATATTTACTTGACATGGTTTTTGGACAGAACCATGAGGATTTTGTCCCCGATCTCTTACATTGGGGGATCACTTGGACAGGAGGAACAAACAGCGACCAATAACTCTTTCACTGTGCATATGGCATGTGAGTACTACATTAAGATAGACTTAAACATTATAAATATATTTCCTTCATCTTTATCATATAATAATAACTATAAATAAATAAAAGTACTCCTGGTAGAAATCCCGTTTTAAATTGGAGACTCTCTATTTGAGGGCTCTGTCTTCAGAAAATGTTAACTCTGGTGTCAAATACCTTTTTGGAATGTAAGTGCTGCAAGCAAAAATGCTAGAAAGTGACTAAAGCAATACCTTCAACTATTGGATTGACATTATTTATTCTATCTTTATTGATGGAAATAAAAATGTTCTGCCTAAGACTGCAAGAGGATAAGTTTGTAAGAAATATGGGAACATTTGATCTTTTTTTAAGAGAATGTAATATCATCAAAGTACACGTATAAGGTTCTAGTTCTACTTACTTCGGTTTGCTTTGTTTTTTACTATGCCCTTTAATTTTTCATACTTGTATCTTTATTTTATTTTGAAAAATGTAATTGTGCATATTTACTTTTGTATTATTTGTTATTACACAATGTCTTATTATCCTTGTTTAGAAAAAGGTATGCTTCTAAGTTGTATTACAACTACTACATTATTTGTATGTTACCCTGGTACTGTATACAAATAAAAAGAGAATATGAAATAAAATAAATAGAGTAAATATCTCACCTGCTCCAGTCTGGGAAGGTCGGAGACTCTGGGCAGCCACTCCAGCACCAGGTGAACTCGGCCTGACTTCACATCATTAAGAGTGTACCACTGTAACAAGAGTGGCACAGAAATGTCCAGGTTACGATATAAGTACAAATATAGTTTGTTAAATGATCTGTTTATTATGTGTCACAGACCGTATCGCTGAATTGTGCGCTGATGATATCTCGTAGGTTAAGCTTGAACCTACAAAGACAGGACTCAATCAACATGTTTTCATAGACATATTTTCTTCAGTTATCAGAGTCATGTAGCCAGAAATACTGGGAAAATGTAATTTGTAATGTCAGGACGTACCTTCCGAGGAAGTCATCCTGATCGATGTCCTTGTCAAACAACTCAAACTGGATCTCTTGACCAGGTAGCTGGGTCAAAATCACCTAAATCATAGAAGAATGTTTTTTTTTAAATCTAAGCTAAAACCTAATAATTTCATCAGCTAAGTAGAAGAGCACTTAACACAGGTAATACCTCATAGAGTTCATTCCACATGGGATTGAGGTTCTCTTTGATGGTGTGGCTACGGAAGGTGATACCAGCCACGCGAATCTTGACATAGGGGTCGCTTTTTCCCTTCACCATGCCCCCCATGAAGTTGTCCTTCGCTATCAGGTTCTGGGCCTCCACCAGATGGATACGCAGCACTCCCTGTGAGCATAACAAGGGCAGGTGATGCTACTATAGAGTGAGTGTGTGAGTGGTGCCTGCTGCTGTTTGAAGTGTTTTACCTCAGTTGCAAACTCTGGGTCAGGCGTGGTGTGCTGTGGTCGTGATGGTTGAGGTTTACCTAACCCGCCAGGTCCTACAGGGTTCAGTTCTGACGTGATTCCCCCCTGACCCATCCCGGGCCCAGGGGCTGAAGGCCGGGGAGATGGAGTCGTAGGAGTGGCATCATCATTTAGCCACAAAACCTAGTAGGAAACAAATAACAGGTTACAGTGAGCAACTGTCAAGCTGTAAATTAAATGCAGGTTTCTCTATTTCTGTTTCTGTATTCATGAGGATAGAAAGATGAAGCAAAAAGAAGACGTATCCTTTAGGTTCTAATTTTCTGTGTTAGGATTAAGTTTAGTATGTGAAAAGGAGGAGTTAGGAGTTGCCAGAGTACTTTATAACCTCTCCAGTCTCTCATATTCTTTAATCGCAGGGTGTTATGTTCAACAGGATCTGATTTCCATGGATAAAAGACACACACAAAGCCATGGTGATACGTTTACATTTGAGATCTTTTAAAGGGTGGTTGTGGGTGTGCTAATGAAGTGAGTGTCTTTTGACAGCTTCCTGAGGCAAAAAAAGATGGTAGGATTTCAAAGTCTTCCACACAGACACTTCAGCTGGGTTGATTCTAACCAAAACAGGGCTTACGTTTTTACTACACTATCCGACACATGTGAGTGTGTAGAAAAAAGAGCCTGTGAAATACCAACCCTTAGCACAATTTTGACATAGACGCGGCTGGCAGAACCAGAATTCTCCAGCTGGAACCACTGGTCCATGGTGAGTTCAGGGCTCGCCAAAATACGGGTCAGAGGGATGGTCAGACTGCCCAGGGACAGAGCACGGTCATCGTCTTTCACCTGATTGAAAAACACAGGACAGAAGATGTGGAGTTAGGGTTATGTAGTATAGACTTTTAAAGAAATTTAATAAAATGTATTAAGTGTATTTTTTGGCAAAATGGAAGTTATCAGCTATGGAGGATAAATAGAGAGCTTCATCACATGGTGCAACAACAATCACCTGAAGCCCAATTTTAGCAGAAGCAATGAGCTTGTGGTGGACTACCAGAGGAACAGGATAGAACACACAGTTCAATCAATCAATCAATCAATCAATCAAACTTAATTTGTATAGCACTTTTCATACAAAGGTCATGCAACACAAAGTGCTTCACATTATAGAAACAGAGACAATGTCACTCCCACCCCCCTCCACACACACACACACACACACACACACACACACACACACACACACACACACATTTAATGTAAAAGGCAATTGAAGCATAAGGTGAGAGGTGGAGTAAGGTATTAAAGAAAGGTAAGATAAGGATAAAGATAAATAAGAACGGTAGAGAGATCAAATAAAATAATGAAGTAAAATAATCAAAATAAGAAAAAACTGCCTGTAAGATAATGATTGATCATAATCACAGTTGTAGCCATGACAGTAGACAATGCTTCAAATATGGATGTTGCTGCAAAAAAGCTACATATTCCAAAACATGGATGCTTCACACACATCTTCAACCTGGCAGCACAGAAGATCTATACAATCACCACAATTTCAATAATAGTGTCGCCAATTTAGTATCTGACCAAATGTGAAATATGGTCTCAATCTCCCTTCTGTTCCTGAGTTATGGCATTGAATAATGGCCAGAAAAGTGTTTTTGCAGAACATCAAGATGTCACAGTGAGATTGACCTTTAACCTTTTGGATATGAAATGTTATCACTTCATAATTTTATCCTATTAAACATTTGTGAGAAATGTGGTCATAATTAGGGTATGATTTACTTGAGTTATGGCCAAAGAACGTGTTTTTTGAGGTCACAGTGACCTTGATCTTTGACTACCAAAATCTAATCAGCTCATCCTTGAGTCTAAGTGGATGTTTTTGCCAGATTTGAAGAATATCCCTCCAGGAGTTCCTGAGATATTGCGTTCACAAGAATGGGACAGACGGACGGACAACCCCAAAACATAATGTCTCTGGTCACGGAAGAGGCATAGAAAGAGCGTAGTTTACAGAAATCAAAGAAAATATGAAGGAAACTGTATTAAAACTAAAGAGAAATAAATAAGGTATTTAGTGTCGACACCTAGGGAGTCATTTGTAAAGTATTTGCAGCTAGCTTGATTGGTGTGTTCAATTTTACTCATAATGACGTACTTGAATGTCGATGTCCTGCTTGCGAGGATCCTGAATAAAGAAGGTAAAGGCATCCTCCCACACAGGGTTGTTAGTCCCGTAGCAAGTCTGCAGAAGAGAGGGAAAACATTAATTATGCTCAGAGATTGGTTTAAAAAGTTTTATAAAAACAAAGTTGTATCTTTACCTTGCTCTCTTTAGTTGCATCCTGAATGGAAATCTGTACCATTGGGCTTGGGTCCTTATTGCCTTTTCTCATCTACAACATTTTAAATACATTGATGTTGGTAACAGATACAAATTGAATGCACACCACACGAGAGCCTCTTAAACAATAATTTTCTTACAGGCAGTTGGTAAGCTTGATCAAGATAGATAGCTATGATGGCGGAAGATGGAGGATCAGTCATCTTATTGGTCAAGTTCTGGTTCTTCTGGGTCACCTGGTAGAAGAACAACAAACAGAAGAGCAAAGAGCAAAAAAAACGTTTGACAGATTGGTCATTTTTATTTTCCTTGATATTTTTAAATTGCTCTTAGTGTCTTTAACTGTATTGTCCCTTAGGGAAAAATACATAAAGCATAATAAAATACATAAAACATATGATCCTACCCAACCACACAAGCTCACATATAACATCATGTACATCAGGTGACAGCATAACATAAAACTTGAAGTACATCCAGCCATCTTTATCCAACCCAAAGTTGGGCCACTTTAAATAAGTTTCTAGGATGTAATCGTTTATGTGATTCTATGTCGGTGATTTAATAAATAATAGGCAAGGACACTCAAGAAAAATTAGATATTGAAGATTTTCTGTAATTCAAGTTTTTCTATAATACAAGTTAAATTATAATAACTTCAAATTATTGGACTCAAAAATAACATTTGACTCAATGGGAAAAGTATGAGTTAAAAGGGTATGAGAGATAAAAGGGTGTGTGGCTTCCTTTTGTGGCGCCAGTACATGGAGCTCGGAGCATCTAAGGTCTGCCGAGACCGTTTCGTGTCATCTGGCGGATTACGGCAGACCTCCGTTGCTCTGCTCAGCTGGGAACTCTTAAATCAACAAAATATTTCCTTAATTAGATATCAAGGCACATGATGTCCTGGTGATTGAGTGGTTTAAGACGTGTACTATGTAACTTCAATGTTCCTGGTTTAATTCTGCTCAGGAACCCTTGTCGCATGTCACCCTTTCTCCCTATGTTTCCGGTATCGCTATACTGTCAAATGCCAAACATAATGTGGCCTAAAAATAATGCTCAGGGGTCTCATTTATAAACGTGGCGTAAGCACAAAACGGGTCTGAAAATGTGCGTATTCCACTTCCCAAGCAAAGGTTGTGATGTATAAAAAACAAACTTGACGGGAGAATGTGCGGTCCTGCACGCAAACTCTGAACCATGCCTACGCACATTTTGGAGACAATGGGAATTAGCGACGCAGATGGTGAGGTGGTGAACTGAAGTCAGACTGCAGAAAGTGAATGTGGGAATAACGATTACTCGAAATATGTTCAAGTATTGATGCCTCACGCACAGTTTTTTTACTCCATATCATCCACGTTACCATGAAGATTAAATCCAGCAGTGTTATTTGCGCTTGTACTGAGTGATACTTGTTCCATAAACACCTTGTAAAATCCAACTCAAATCTTTAATAAAAATTCATTATTAATGTTTAATCGGCGCTGTCTCACCGTCACATTGTCTGCTATGGAGCGCAGGAAGAGGAGATGGCCCGACTCCATGGAATACAGGATAGCATCAAATACCCTACCATTAGATAAACCAAATATCTGTCTTTAATACTGTGCATATATCATCAAATGTCAAAGTCTGGAAATACAGTCGTTAAGCTCTCGCGCAATTATTACACTTAATATCCTCGTTATCAGTCCGAACTTTAATTTTGTTGGTGACAAAACCTGCATGAAGAAAAGTGTGTTTGCCTATTAGACTTTCGTCTTCAAATTGTATCTCGGGGTTGGGGAAACCACTAGTTGATGCTGTGATTTTGGCAAGGTGTTAACAATCACAATATGTTGCAAACATATAAATACTGCGGTGAACCCGTGCGTAATGCTGCATGATGGCACTGCTGGCACTGCAGGAGGACTAACCCCCAATGGAAGAAACAGGAGAAAAAGAGGCTTCAGGGACCATGACGATGACTGGCTAATATGCCGATTTAAATTCCCTTAAGCTGCGCTCTTGGATCTATATATCTATCTACTGAATTGGGTCCAGTATAGAGGGCAACGCGCCGGAACCGTGCCATCCCGGTCCAAAACAGGTCCTCGCCACTCTGGGGGCAACCGGCTGTTTCCAGAGGGAGATATATAATCTTCAACTTTATCACTAAGGCTTGTTTGGATATAATATATAGTTCTGGTAAATCTTATCATATAGGTCTGGTATATCGAAGCTGTCCCCGAGTGCTGAAATGCCTGCCGTTTTGGAAGGTATTATTAATATAAGTAGTCTATATATCAGGATCCCCTACACTGTGCGAGAACAGGCCGAATTTATAATTCAATTTGCAGCAATTCCTGAAAGTCTGAGAAGTTTTTTTCTTTTTCCCCGCCAGTCGTCATGATTCGGCATTTTCGGCATAACGAAAGAACAACTGCCAGGGTCATTAACACACTGATCAGCATTCATGAGGTGCTTTGTATTGACTATTTATGGTAAAAAATGTGTGTGTATAGGGCGGGATAAGAGGCTTATTCACGTACACACACTTGTGGGTAATCTGTGATTTATAAAGGGAACATTGCTTACAGATGTGCGTATGCACGGTTTTATAAATCTGAATTTTTCTTGGCGTACGCCATTTTTGGCTTTTGGGTGTATGTACACTTTTAGTAAGGATCCTATGCACAGTTTTATAAATGAGACCCCAGATCTTTATCCGTGTATCAAATTTTGTCCACATCACTGCCCAAAGCCCTGCCACTGATTGGGCAAAGAAAAGATTCATTTGAGTACCAGTAAGCTGTGCTGTAGACTCACCTCACTCAGTCTGTCAGCAGAGGACAGCAGAGAGAGCCACTCCAGCCGGAGGTGAACACTGCCGGATGGGACGTCCCTCAGATTGAACCACTGTTAACAAAAACAAAGGGCTCATTAAACACACATTTGTTCTCCTCTGGCAGATTCCTTTGAGCCTGGATGGCAGGATAGAAGATGGTAGGATCAGAGTAGATCACAAGAAGGCACATGGGGTCTGCAATGTCACATGTCTCATTTTATCACATTATCATGCTTGAGTAAGAAAAATGTAATAAATGTAATGGGGGAATATTGAATCTTGTCTAACATAAGCATTACTACTTACATCATCCACAACTCTGGCCTTCCTTACAATATCAAGATCGACCTTGACCCTGAAAAAGAGACAGAATCAAAGAGAGTAAGGCGTTCAAATTTGAACAGAATAATGGCGCAACATGGCAATCGCTGAGATGGGAATGACATGACAAGCACATAGAATAAAATGAATGAGAATGAATAAGCTACCTCCCCAGGAAGTCATCCTGGTCTGGGTCTTTGTCAAAAACTTCCACTTCCAACTCCTGACCAGGTACTTCATGGACAATCACCTGACACACACACACACACACACACACACACACACACACACACACACACACACACACACACACATAAAGGACAAGTATGCAATACACCCAACAAATATACAAATATAGAAACAGCCACGCATGACACAATAACACAAGGACATGCAAACAGAATCACAATGGCAATAACTAGTGTGCTAGGTAGATGTTAATAATGTAATATCTATTCAGTGGTTTAAATTTCATAAATGTGTCCCTGAGCAAGCGGTTTTCGCAAGAGCTGTTTAGCTGTATCTTTGGTAGTTTCCTGCTTCTACAGAAACAGATAGAAATCTTCACAACAACACAACAGTGTTATCTTTGACATACCACTTCCCTATGCAATCCCTATGAAGCAAAGACACCAACAGCAAGCTATAACTTTTAGCACACAAACTGGTGGGGAGTGCAGCACTTGAATATTAAGGCAAACCCATATATCTCGTGCATCTTTTAGCTCAGCTTCAGACATATTCTCTTCCCTCCCACCATCCCTCACCTCATACATCTCCCTCCACTGTGGGTTCAAGTTGCTGTCCACATGACGAGAGGTGAAGATCTGGGTTCCTACACGCAGAACGGCATACGGGTCAGACTTCCCGTCGATTATGCCCTTGATGACCGTATCCTTGGCCATCAGGTCCTCAGCCTCCAGCAGGTGGATACGCACAACTCCCTAGCATGTGCACACACATGCAGGAAAACGCATGCACAAACAAAATCAAAATGTTAGTCAACTAGCTTCCTCATAAAGCATGGTTCTATGTTTTTCATTCACAAGTTAAATGTGCTGTATGACTTTCAGGCTATGTGTTTGCTTGCAGGTTATATACTGAGACAGATTTAGTCTGTGGGGTCCATGTTTCTCCAGGCCATTGATAATACAGTTACCCGTGGGAGAGGGGAGCGGAGCTGCGCAACGTGCAGGTTGGCCACCAGGGGAACAGTTAGACGGTTGGGGAGCACCAAATGGGAGGCAATTGCATCCATTATCATAGTGTCCGACATGGCACTGCAAATGAATGCGAGGACGATGTTGGGGACACACAGACAAACAGACAGAGGCTATATACTACTGCTGACAATATGAACATGCACAAATAACAACATGATATCCACGTTCTCAACAACTGAACCAACACGAACTACCCACTGGCTAAAGATGAGGACAGTTTTCTGTGACATCATGTTGACTAATGTTATTTAATGGAGGAATACAATTAAAAAATAATGACAAACTGTCATCAAAAGCATTGCCAGAGGGAACTGATATGTCAGTAACAAATGTACACTTCTGACACAATGCTTTAATTGTATGTTTACAAAAGTATATTATATAAGATCGTAACACACAGTGTAGAATCAGCCACCATACAGTTACACTGAATAGCCCATTGGTCAGACCATCAGTTTATCTTCATATCCAGTTTAATTGTACCATAGTTGATTCTGCATTGTCCACATTCTGACCTTACATAAAGGGCCTTAAAAACTAACGCCATATAAATGCATGGAGTCATAATATACATAATGAATAATTACAAGAACACTGGTATGGCTTAAAGTTGAACATCTTATAGGATAAGGCTGGCATTATTCAATATATTTTTCTTATTATTAACAAATGCCATAAAAGGAACAAAACCAGCAATGTGTTATTCTGTCTGTGTCTGTGGTACTCAGCCCCGAGACCATTCGCTACTGAGGACATATGTATTTACAAAAGCATTTCTCTAAAAACAGCCGGGCAGTGTAGTTTTTAGCAAAAGTTACTCAAACAAGAGTAAATAGAAGATTTTTCTAGGGACTATACTGATGCAGATTAATACACATTTGATGCTTTATTGAGTATTTAAGGCAGCAACAGTGTGTGTGAAATTTACTTAAAATACACTACAGTGCCCCTGTTCATCGTAATATAGGAACATGTGAGCCTGACTCATTTATGTGTTTTGAAAAGTTTTTTGACAACAAAGGCGCTCTGTGGCACACAGGAATAAGCTACATCAGGATTATTAGTGGGATCCATTCATTGCTGGTTTAAGTCTTTTCATAGGATTTGTTGACAAAAACAAAAAAATAAGATATCGCCACACTTATCCTTTAAGAATGTGACCACACAGATTTGTCACTGAACAGACAGAAATAATAGCGCTAATGCTAATATAATATTAGTTTGGAACTCAATATAATTCCAGAAAAAACATCAATCCATCAATTCCAAAAAGTGCAGCCCCCAAACTTTTCTGCATGTCAAAACTTCATCACCCCTACTCCACAAACAAACACTCCTCATTGAAAAACTATTAAAAACAAACACAAAACAGACACAACATCACTCACTTCAGCCCGGGTATATCTAACAGGTTGGTCAGCCCGGTCCAATTGATGTCCAGTTTCTATGACACAGATAAAAGTAAAAGACATATGAATACATAGGTGTAGATGTCAGATAACAATGCAGTGCAAAATCTGATGTGCTACACTCACAGGCCTGCGGATGAAGAACATTGTGATTGCTCCAACCAGTGGGACGTCTCCGATCAGAGGCTCGAGGATCACACGCAGCTTCCCATGGAGCTACAAAGAGAAAATGCAATACTATAAGGACATTTCAGGCCACTTAACTATCACTTATAATGTAAGAATATCTTAATATTGATTCTTATACCTGGACTCCTTTCACTCCGGCCTTGCAAAAGTACTTTTTGATTTCTACGTTGATTTCAACATCACCAGCGTAGCTGCAAATAGAAGAGTAGGGATGTGACCAGTTAGCTCAGTTGGTATAAGCAGGCACACATATATAGAGGTTTATTCCTCAACGCAGGAGGTCTAGGGTTCAAGTCCAACCTATGACGGTTTCCTGCATGTCTTCCCCCTCCCTCTCCCCTTTCATGTCTGAGCTGTCCTATCCATTAAAGGTGGAAATGCCCCAAAAAATAATTAAGAAAAGAAGAGCAGGGACACGTCTAGAGATATATGTTTTACTAAGGATATCAGCTGATATGAGTTATGATAGAGTTGTGTAGAGTTGTAAGTAAACAATGATCTGCTATAAAAAAAAAAAACAAGGGCAAGCTCTACCCTAGTGTAGGACACTTCATAGTATCTCAGAAATATTTCATTGTCTGTCTTGACTGACTGTCTGTCTATACACAAGCAAAAACAAAGGTTGTGATGCATTACCTCAGGTACAAATCCAACATAACTTGTCTCTTATCGTGTTCTGTGTGAGCCTTTACACCAACCACCTTCAAAGCCTGTGAACACAACATCTGCTATTACACAAACCAAATAAGACTAATAGAGACTTATCATTAGCAAAGATGCACATGAAGATTATCATTCGCTGTGATGAAATCATCAATCTTTTGCTTGTAATTAACAGGCTAGTGAGACCAGCATTGCATTACCAGACTTCCATGCATATTACCCACATTAACATTCTGCTTCATCTGTATTTTCTTGGTATTTGGTATTTTCTTAGAACATTTACAGAATAAATTGCTGCTTTTATGACAGACCATTCAGATACCTTTTCTCCTATGTTGACCTTAGTAAAGCTGAGAGTCTGCAGATGAATGCTGGAGGCACGGATGGCAGGAGCAATGGTTTCCACTAGCAACTTCTCCAGATACTGGCCTATAAAGGGCCATGCCTGCTGCAGGATCTACATGACAGAACATTCATTATTTTTCTGTAATCAAATGTGATCATGTTTGCAGCCATTGTAATATAATTCTGTGAGTAACAATGAATTATCCTTTGTGCAAATGCATAGTCATTGCAAAGCACTTCCTGCAAATAAGAGAAAAACATGACAGCAAATAACAAAGAACCATAAACACACACTTTACAATGACCACAGACCGCTTGCCTTGTAGTTAAAAGGCTTTTCAGAGAAGCGAGGAGGATGTAATTTAAATAGTGAACAATAGGTCAGCCATCAATACACTGCAGTTATTAGTCATTTTGGAAAACATCATACTGAAGTCAAATTAATAAGAAAAAATAATCACTTTATATCATGGGACCATCATTTCCTCCTAGATTTTTTTCAGAAAGAGCAATGTAATATGTAATTCTGTGTGATGAACTGAATCAGTGTATCAGTGTTATCACTCCACACAGCCTCACACTGGTGTTAGCTTCAGCATTGAGGTGTATGAGTGAGGTGGAAAGTTCTGTCAGCTACTGTTCCTCTGACCTCCAAACTCTCCTAGTATCCTACATATTATTTATGATACAGTTATGGACAGTCAGTTAGGCTGATGCATTCTATTAAAGTGCTTTTGTTACTCAGATATTACCAGCTCCTTTTTATTTGCAGCTACTCATTTCTACAAGTTGTCAAATGCAATAAAAGGTGGGAACATTTCAGGGTTGATGTTTGTTTATTTAAGGCCGCAAGTGAGGAGGGTGAGTGTGAGCAGCTGGATCACATGTCAGGATGCCTGGAGGAGAGACGTGGGTTGGTAAAAGATGAGCCCAGCAAATTGCCCTCCCACAATCTAGGCTTCAGTCACTGAGTTCATTACATATTTTCCACTCCAGAAGGGTGCTTTGTATTATTAGTATTCACATCCACACTTGCCCTGTGTTGATGCGAGGTTACTGTACTGACAGAGACAAAGAGTTTGGTGATATGATCTGAGCCACTCTCCCCGCCTCTTAATTACACCAGCAGATAATCTGCTCTGATTGAGAGGCTACAATGGTAGCAGGGTCACTTAAAGTCCACACAATTGTTATTTATCTTCATGTAAAATGTGAGGTATAACAGCTACTGTGGGCGTTTCTCAAGAGAAGAGAGAGAAGTCCATCTCATCATACAAGCTTGTTTGAAACAGATGATTCTTAAAAATGATTCCTAATGTATAAATACAAAGCTGCACATAAGAAAATGTCTGATAGGAAAAACATACCTTATTCAGCCACTCCACTTTCTCCACATCTGGAAAGTTGACCTGTGGACAAGTGACATTAGTCAGGCATGAACTCAAATACAACACGGCAGTGTCAAATGACCTCCAACTCTGAGCAAAGTAGTTTAAATACAGATGATGATATTATTTTACACTATAGAAGAGTTTAATTACAAAGCAGCTTTTCCCTTGTTTTTAACAACTTAGACTAAAGACACAATTTCAGGAAACCATCAACCACATGCACATCAGCCTTTCCTCCAAACCACAGACATGAGATTTTAAGATTAGGCCTATCTGCCCTAAAACACACACACACACACACACACACACACACACACACACACACACACACACACACACACACACACACACACACACAGTTTATTCTCTCCTGCTCTATCCAGATATGGTGGTCCTGGTCACTGCTTCTGCCCTGCCTTGAAGTATGTAGTTTATGAGTCATCAAGTTTTTGGAGCCAGATAAGGTCAAAGGCAGCTCTACTGAAATGAAACATGAAGAGGAAAACACACACACAACATGTCTATAGCCTACTTTTTTCAGTATAGATATGCATTTCACTGTCTAGTTAGTGTAAGGTCTCCTCATGCTCATTCTTTCTACTTTTCCAACCAATGGGCTACCTCATCTGACATTTTAACTCACATTCCTCAGTGTGGCAGCAGTTCAGACTAATTCTCCAAGCATTGCACATTAGGAATGTCTAAATATGGGTCTGTTCCCTGAACAGGGACAGGAGGAAAATACTGTAAACAAAAAGGACAGTCATGCACATATGTATGTGATGGTTGTCATGAAGCAATTGTCTATCTATCTGTCTATCTATATGTATGCGTAAATATGTTCACTTTAAGAGGTCTAGAGCTTCTTAATAAAGATCAAGCCCTATTAATGAGTAATATACGTGAGAACCTATCACAGTGATGCAAAGTAGCTGAGATGCAGCCTGACAGATGTGGCAGGTGATGCAAACAGCATATAATGAACATGGCAGAGCGATGAGCCAGTGCTTACCCAGGGAGGTAAATCCCCTTTAGCTCTGAAAGCCTTCTCGGTGGTGAAAACCCTCTCGTTCTCCAGGAGGTACATGGCAGACTTAAGCCTCATCACTTTCTCCAGTCGACTGTGTTTCCATCCCATGTAGATCATCAGACCGAACAGGACTACGCTGATGCTGAAGCCATAATATCCTGCCAGATACACTGGTAGAAGAGCAGCGAGACATTTCGCAAACGACCACAGCACACTCAATGCGCGTTCACCTGGGGACTGGCTCGGTAAGGCCGGGGCTGAAATCACCGTGCCTCCGCTCATGCCCGGCTCGGCATCCGCGGTTGGCATCGCAAGATCCGTTTGACTTCACTAACTCGACTCAGCTTCAATGCTTCTAGGACTGAGTGGCAAAGCGCCACTGGAAACTTACCACCGTTTTAATATAAAAAACATCGAGGAATCACCGATAAACTGCGGGCTTCGATCGGTTAAATCATGATCACGGCTTCTCTCCGCTGCGCTGCCCCTCAGTTCCGCAGCAGGGCACTAAAACTGAATATTCTGTGTTTCATTGACGTGTGAAGCTTCTCTCACAGAGCAGGGCAAGCAAAGCCCAAGACCTGTGAGGGCGGGCTCTGCTTCAAGCCCTCCTTCACATGAAATCCAGTAAAAACCTAAACCCTAGAATTAACTTGTAGCGTCATGCACCGAGTCGGGCGGAGCGCAAATACGACCAAAGTAAAGGGATGTTTATTTTATCTGAAGACAACACAAGACACGATTCATTCAAAGTAGCATTATCATCATCGTGTAAACTAAAGCAACCACTACGCCCAAAATGCTATAGCCAGCAGGCTGCTAAACCCGTTATCTTTTTTACATAACCGGATGGAATCCTGTTGCGTGCGCAAGCGCTCATCCCCATTGCAGCAGCTTTTACAACTGAGCGTGACAGCGCCAACAGCTTTGTTGACAGAAAGGTGTATTAGCTGCTTTATCGAATTGCATACATCAGCTGCCGTAGTGATCACTTTCTGCAAGAGAGAATCCAAGCGGCAGAGTCGTTACGCCACCAGGATATATGCGCCAAATGTCATTAACGCAATGTTTACGCACCAGCTAAATGCATTTAGCATCATTCTACTTTCCTCATGTAGTTTGCCATGCATGTGCGTTTTAGGCAGTGGTTTTCCACGTTTGTTAATTGCTAATACTTTATGCTTGGCAACTAAAACAGACCAGGCTCCCTGGTTGCCTGGCCAATTACCTATTGCTCAGAGGGTGAATGGTGTGATCCTTTATGTAAACAGATACATGAAGACACAGTCATGCAGTAAGTCAAGCAGCAATAACCAGGTTATATATTAATAACAGCTAAGGTAGAAAAGTAGACTGTACATATATGTCAATTTTTTTAATTTGAGAATTCAATATGAGATTCAATAAGATTTAGAGCTAAAATACGCCTACAATAGCTGCATAAAGGATATGTGCATAGAAACCAAATGTAATACGTTTGCATTGTCCCACACGTCCACATATTTTTACAGATTCTAACCATTTTCTCTCATATTACAAACATGTCCAATTTGGACATGAAGCATATACCTATGCTATTCCCATCATATTCAGGAGCTGTCTTTCTTGTTAAATGTGTAATTTAACATTATATTGTTCATTATATAGGCTTTCTGGGTAATTCTCCAGAAGGCAGAAGCAGACGTACAGTAGCAGTCATGAGATGAGTGATGTTGAAATGATACACAATGTAAGACAGATGACATGTCAAACTGGGCCTAATGTCAAGATTTGCTTTGCCAATAATTGTTTGTGTGGAATTATTGTCAACAATGCAAATGTATTTAGGGCAGCAAGAAAATTCATGTTAATTGAATGACAAAGTCTAACTTGACTTGTTTTTGTGTAATAATGTACAAATGTGTAACTGTGTGCAACTGTTACTGCAACGTAGGCTACAGCTCATGATAGTGATTACTTTACACAGAATATTCAGCATTAATGTAACTTCATGTTTTTAATTGCTACAATTGCAAACTCATCAGAGCATATACATAGAAAGTTAGCCTTTGAAAAGCAAGACCAAATGTGCCAATAGCCTATTATTACCTTTACCACAGATAATGTAGTCCTTAGTAGGCCATGCTGCCTCCAGTTTTGTCATTTGTTGGATCTGTTTTTTTAAATTAAAGTCTAGAGTCAACAGCTTTTCCACCCTGCCTCTTTTTGTCTTCTTCTTCACACACTTAACATCAACACCTCCAGGACAGTTGAGAAAACAAAAGGATCATATTTCAAGTTACAGATGACATTTTGCATGGACACATCAGTTATTTCTTATCCAAGTACACTGATGCTATGACTGACAGGATCAGTTTTGTCGAAAGCTGGACCGTCTAGGAAGGGAATCAAAAAATATTATGCCTCTTCTAAAACCTGATGTCCACATCAGGTTCCTGTCTTGAAATGTGCTCATTGGACCCCAATTTTACAAGCGCTCGTTGTCCCATTCAGAATAATATTGTATAGGAGATTTAACTGTTTTGTGCCATACTTCTGCCTTACATAACGAATTTCTTTCATTTCCGGGATGCATTAGTTTGTAACTTCATATGGAGAAAGATAATGCTATCCTCTAGTGTTTTCCAGCCACAGCTCTAATCACCTTGGCCTAAGTAAAGCATGAATTATTGGACGACCTTCAAGTCAATAGTTTTGTCTTGAATGAGCCCTGCTTACAGCATTCACATTAGTCATTGGATAGAATAATTTAATTTGTTTTTAAAAGACATTTGCATAGTAGATTGTTAATACCAGGTCATTTTATCAGAGTAATTATGAATGCAGGTTTTTCTTTTTTCTTTTGATGGGACCGTTCACACTGTGGTGTAGGTTCTGAATAGTTTTTCCATCACTGGTTAGTTGCCTTCTGAAGGTGAAGCAGTCAGTGTAGTTACCTGGTTTAGGGACTGCTCCAACAGTCACTTTTAACAGGGGACATGTTGACTGTCAGGGTAGGAAAAGCACAGGTTTAACAAATACCATCTTACTGTTCAAGGGTCCCAGTCAGCCATGAACAATACCAGGACCTAAAACCTTAGCAGCTAAATACACTTTAGACCCTTGCTTTTCCTACAGGGACATGTCAAAATGTCTTTCATGAAGACATGACTCAGGCTGCTTTAACAGTTGAGACCAGATATACCACCTCCTGAAAAGTTCTTTAACCACCACTAAATGCATAGAAACACGTTTTAAATGCAAAGGGCTAAAAAAAAAAAAAAAAGCAGTTTATTTAGAAACCAAAACCTTTAATCACAGTATAAACAAAAGACAAAAGTTGAGGAATTAAGAACAATGAGTCCAGTATGTCCCGAAAAAAAGTCTGTCATTCAGCAGGTCCTGAATCAGCTCTCCAGCATCAATCATCAGGTCCTGAATCAGCTCTCCACCATCAATCAGCTGCTGCAGCGCTGTTGCCTCACGTTGAAATGGGAACCACTGACAGACTCGACAACGGGAGGGTCCTGGGTCTTCAGCTGTGCTCGCCGGCCTGTTTGCTGGCAACATGTGCCTTCACAGCCATGGCGGACAAAACGGTTTACTTGGACCTTTGCCTCATCTTTCTCCTTTTACGCTTCAGCCTATAAAATTACACGAAACAATCAGCCGAAATTCTTTGCATCACAGCGTAAAAAGACTTGATACTACTGCACAAAAACATGCGTCATGCATTCTTACCTGCGCATGCGCTTCTTTCTCCACTGCGAAAGACAGACAACGTGAAATTAATTCCTCCTTTAATCAATGCATTTCTGAAGACATACATATATTCAACTGAACTAAAAGCATAAAAACTACAAAACACGAATTGTACAGCTGAAAGCTAATGTGCGTGCTGTGCTGGTCCTTCGACATGCTCAAGCTCGCTAACGTTAGCTAGCAAATTTTAGCACCACTGGAAACTACGATTATTTGATCATACGGACATAAAACACAAACCTTCGCCCTCATGTTGAGAAGGGAATGCTGAAAAACAGAGGGACAATGTAAAGGACTAGTTCGATTGATTTAAAAAGATGATGATTAACTTGGATTCTAATACCAACAGCTAAAAGGACTCACGTACCGACCGCTAAGGAATCGTCTCCAAGAAGAACGTCATAATCTAGCGACGTCAAATTTATATGGACCGTCCTACGTCACTTTCATTGGACTTCAGTAACACATGGGAAAAGTAGTTTTCTATAAAGTAAAGCGTGTACAGCAAAATTACCCGGTGTATTAAGCCATTGCTGTAGCTTTTTATGTGTTTATATGCTCTCTTTTATTATTTATATAACCTATTTGCTGCTACCTGCCCATTTGCACTATTGTATGTTATATATATATATATATATATATATATATATATATATATATATATATGTATGTTTCTAATGGTGTGTTGTGTGTATTGTATGTACTGTGCCGGACTTGAGAGAAGCCATAGACAAATTTCCAATGAGGTGGACAATACAGTCAATCTAATCCAATTACTATTTCTACAGTACTTTGCACTGTGCACACATGCAGCAGACCTCACTGGTGTACTAATAAACCATACAAATATTCAAGAGAATTTTACAGCATAAATTGTATACATGTGATAGGCGATATTGTCTAGGGACCCAACTACCATTAAGGACACAGAAGTGAGGTCCTCAGCATTTGTACACACACACACACACACACACACACACACACACACACACACACACAGTGAATTTGTGTTTTTAACCTGTGGGAACTTAAAAAAACACGTGGTAGTAATTTAACAAGCCCTTTCCAGTATGCTAAGAGTACTTTTAGGCCAATAAATGAAATATGTTAATGCTTATGCGTTTCTCCCACCAAATATATATTTTCTTGCAGTATGTTTCTTTATGCTGGTCATTTAACTATTGGTGGCAGGTATTCTCTCACAAGTTCCTGACTTAGCTTTTGATAAATGCAATGTAATTAGAGTAAAATAACTTGAAAAGAGGTATTCATTAATGTTTAAAATCCTGAAAAACAAGACTTTCACTAATCAGGACAATCTGCTGAATACACACAATCCAAAAACACAACCACACAAATGATGTCAGGTGGCTTTTTAATGTTTCCAAAAATAGTCTCTGAAATTGGGATTTGTTTTACAAAAGCATCCATATATTTCACAGGTATGGAATTCTTATGTAAACACAGACTGTCAGACTCACTGGTGGCACCACAAGACTGAATGCTGAATCCTTGGCAGGAGTTAGATCATCCACAACTGAGAAATTCCTTTTTTTACCAGTTAAATTACTCAACCAGTATATCGTAAATTATCAGTTTTAGTTAGCTAAGCAACCTACAGTAGATTCCTAGACGTGTACACAATGTACAAGTAGACGGACCTTAGTGAGAGCAGTATAAATGCAGTAATTGTGCTGAAGTGAAAAATATTAATGACCAATGTCATGCTTATAACTTCAGGGTTAAAGACAGGTGTTACAAATTATCCCATGACAAGTTTACACTCATTTCAAAAAGCATGGCTTCAGGTTTATGACCCCAAGGAAATTATCTAATGCCACACAATTACGCTGACAGTATTGTGCATTCATCATCCTTGGCGACTCTCAAACTCATTTTATTTTCAATATCTTTCAGTCATATCTACAGTTATTGTGGAGAAAGGGACGAAGGCTCAAGGTCAGTCGAATTGTTAAATGTCCCAGTGAGTATTATGCCCTTGCACAAAATATCCTCTTTTGTAGCAGAGTTGGCCACTGTTAAGAGAACAAGGCTGTCTCAAAGACAGTTTAATTTACTAAGGATGGATGGGGGTGTGTGTGTGTTTTATAGGTGGAGTGCCAGAAACTAGGAGCAGCATCATCCCAGACTGACATCAGTTAGATTCAGAGGTATTCACAGCGGCTACGCCCGCAAGTGCCTCAGACAGCTGGGACAGAAGGATTCGTGACGTCTGTTCTTTGGGTCATCAGATGTCTGTCAGAGAAATCTATTCTGTCGCCTCAGTCTCCATTGCCTGTCCGGTGGCACTCTCAACAGTCTTTGAGGCCTTTAAAAAGAAAAAAAAAATATTTAAATTAAAAAAGGGAAACATTTGTAACATGTATTCTTATTTCATAAAACACTGCCCTGTAACTCACCTTCTTTTTCTTTTTCTTCTGAGTCTTACGGCTGGCTGAGCTTTGAAGCAAAGTCTTTAAATAAAAAAAAAGTACAATACATCAAACACATAATGGCTTTGAGAATGCCTAGTCAGCAAACAGAATGCTAGAGCGACCCCATTAGTCAAATACATTCTTTTTCGAGAAGGGAATGCAATACCTTATTCATCAAACTTTTTTTTTGATTTTACCTTCAGCTCTGCGTCCTCCACTTCATGCTCAGACTTGTAGAGTTCTGGCTCAAAGAGGCTGTTTGTGATTCGCAGAGGTCCATTGGCCATGAGCAGCACGGTGAACTTGAACTGGGCAACAGTTTCACCTGGACAAAGAGGAGGTTGATGAAGTTGCATTTAACAGTCCCACTTGGTAGACAACTCATGTTTCAGTTCATAGGGCAAAACAAAGCATGGACACCAGTGCTGTTCATTAACTGATTAAAATGCATGGTCAAAACTAATTGTTAGGATTACCCTTAGAATTGCATATTAGAGGAGGCATATGCTGATTGTTATAAACAGTGCTAATTAGATAGTTAAAGAAGCATATTTGTACATCCTATTTAAAAAGTACTATAATTTAAAGACTGCGCATGACTGCATTTCTTTGCAGGACAATAATGCTGGAGAAATTTGCCAGATTTTTTTAATGAATGAACTGATTAGTTGAAGAAACGCTTTTGACTTATTAACAGCTGCTCAGACTGAAAATGGCATAAAAGCAAAAAAACTAAACAAAAAGCATTGCTGTAGTTGTGTTGTTTCAGGTATCAGTGAGACAATGAAATACAATCAAGGAAGTCCAGTTTGTACAGTACATAGGGGAGTTTAAATGCTTATTAGAAATCCTAACCCTGCACCGCAATTTATAATACTATGAGACAGGATTTTACAACTGTAAAGTTTTTCCGGCAATATTCATTTCATGCAGTCACTTTAGAAAGCAAGCCATCAGTAAAGTACGCTCGGACATATTTGACAGGCAGTTTCACATATGAACTCCGGACAATGTCCGAGGCATCAGGTCCAGACATAGCCCAGAGCTTTTCATTTCAGCGTGCAGCAGACAGGACGCAAATTACACTGCGTCACTGAGGCGATTCATAGTTTGGTCATAGATGACCGAGTCTCTTGCCGTTCCTTAAATTTGTCTGACGATTTTGGTGTCGGCCCTTACCGACAGAGTTCCCAAATCTCGGCGTCTCTTCGACTATCCAACTTATTTGGACATTTGCATTCTTACATACAGCTCCGCCGGGTAATGTCTAGATAATTTCAGGTTTGCAGTACATGTGTTAAAAAAGGGGCTCAAGACCACTGTCCAGTTAACACCAGAAGAGGACCGGCAGTCGAGTGACAACGCTGCGGGGAACGACGGCAGAAAGTTAGCCACGCTCCCCAGGGTTCCTGCAAGGCCAGCATCCTTTCCTTGTTGATTGACAACCAAGGCATTTCTCGTATAAATGGTTTATTAGAAGCTGGGACAGCCAGAAGGCTTAGCTGTAATTAAATCCTGTAGGCCTAAAAACAAATAACCAGTACAACCTGGGCAGTGACATTTTTCTACAGATTTAGGTACCATGTGAAGTTTTCCTATAAGATTTTTCATGGTCTCCAAAACCCGTCATTACATCCCTCATTGTTCCACTCACCCTCTTTCTCATGCAGCACGTTGAATGGCTGCAGCAGCTCATGTTTGGCACACTCCACCACGCCCATCCTGGCCTTGCCTTCATCCTCAAATGCTCTGAGGACACAAACAGAAAAATTATATTTTTATTATTAGATAAAATAAAAAAAGTGAAACATCTGATCTGAAGTTTAAAGATTCTACCTCAGAGTGAAAGGCATTGTATCAAAGCGCCTCTCCATCTCACTGAAGAATGTCCGAGATGTTTTCATCTTTAGGCCGTACACCTTGTTGGGGTCTCGTTTGTAAACGGTGGTCCTCTGACCTCCATCCTTTGCCTGAATTTCAAAACATTGTATCAAAAATACCTTTCCTTAAAGACATTTGCAAAATTAAGCAAAACAAATTTATACCAAAAATTCCTCTCACCTTCCCCTCTCCAGTGCTGATGAGCACATCCACTGCATATACCTCGTGCACCTCAAACTCAGCCTTGTCATGGTCCTTTCTACAAAAACAAGTGACAAGATCATCCACTGGTTATACACCCATCAGGTCAGTGACAGAAGCACTTGCCGAGTGAACTCACTTTTGCTGGTCGGTTGGGTTTTGAATGATAGTTTTCTCCCCATCGATCACATGTTGTTTGAGCTGATGTGACAGCATGCCTGCACACATTGAAGGAGCCAAATTACATTCGGAAAATGTATATCATTGAAATCACAGAGCTTGAAGGTGCCAAATGTTCACAAACACTCACCTTCAATAGGGGAGCACTTGAATGACTTTGCAATCTTGTTCCAGGCTTCTGTGACCTGTGTGTTCTGATGGAAGAGAGACATAATGAGGTTTGTTAGACGAGGTGTGTACAGTGATGCCGTCACTCCAGTCAGTGGTCAGGTTAGGAGTGTTAAGGCGCTGACACACCAAGCCGATAATCGGCCATTGGACAGTCTGGCGAGGTCAGTGACTCGGGTCTGTTCGCTGTGTTCCGTGCTGTCGGAGGGGCCGTCGGCCTTCATTTTGGCCGATTTGACATGTTGAATCGGTGGGGCGGGCACTGCCGGCAGTCGGATTCAAATGACCAATCTGATTGGTAGAGTGCTAACCCGGAAACGGGGAGCGGGATGAGAGTGACTAGAGTCTCTCAAAATCAGATTCAGCAACTGCATGGCCTATTTCTCGCTTAAAATGTTTTCAGAAACACGTTTCGGTGAACTATTGTAGTACAATATGAGATCGTATTCTGAACAAGCCGCCATGACAGTCCGTCTTTGAATTTCCGGAGAAACCAGACCCACGTGACGTGTTCGTCCAATCAGCTGCCGGTTTTCATTTTTGGGCGACAATACAGATTAGCGTTGCCTGCTGTTATGGAGCTGTATTACGTCTCGTCACTTTGGTGTGTTCCAAGGCATTTTTTTGACCAACTCGGGGAGACTGATCAGTCCAACTGCCTTTTCTGCCGAGGGTCAGCCGTCTGGTATGTGTGTCTGCAGCTATACCTGGTTTCCTGGCTTAACAAGACGCAGAGCAGCCTCAGCACAGAGGTGAGCTGCTAAGATAACGTCAGCCTTCCGTCCGGTCAGTGGGTTGTCCTGAAGTGAAACAGGAGGAACGTTAGAGGAAAGAGTCACGAGGGACGAAATAAAGTATAACTAGCCGTTAATAGCGCGACTACCAGTAATCAAGTTAATTACATTACAAATCACGGCTCTTGAGAACAAACCAATAAGCGCTGCAGCGCAGGTATAATTCAACAGTGATGACATACCTTGGTCACTCCGACAACGAAGCTGTGAGCCACATTGGAGATGAAGCCATCAACATGCACACCCAGATCACTGTGAACAAACGGAACAGAATAACACGTAAGAAAGTCTGAACTGCAAATAAAATATAAACTAAAATATATAAATTTGTCTAGTACACAGGATGGACATGTATAAATTCGGCAGCTTACATTTTGACCATGTCCCCGTCCTTCAGTATGACATCAGAGTCACTCCTCAGAGGGGAGTGATGGCATACACAGTTATTAACTGAAACACAAGTAGGAAAAGCGATACCTGCGAAAGAAAGGGAGTGAATGAGGGAGTGCCGAGTCAGAGACGGTGACTGATGAAATGCAACTGAAAGACGTACCTTTCTTCATGTCTTTTTCCTTCTTGAAGATTTTCCCAGTTTCTGCCATGATGAAGGCATCTCCCTTTTCACACAGACTGAGCACGGAGACTCCAGCCATACCTGCCCCAACCACTGCCTTCAGAGCCTCTGCAAGACAAGAGAGACAATGAGCCATGACGTAGTTTAAATGCTAGGTCAGTAACAGAGGGTATATACTGCTGGGCTGCAACTAACCATTATTTTTATTATCGTTAATTCTGTTGATTATTTTTTTGGGGTCCGTCGATCAATCATTTGTTCCATAAAATGTCAGAAAATAGTGAACAAAAAGCACATTAAAATTTCCCAAATGTTCAAAGTGACATCTTTTAGGGCATTTTCACACGTATAGTTCGTTTGCTCTGGTCCTAATCAGTTGATGAGTTTGTTAACTTGAAGCATTTTCCCCTTGGTTCGCTTTTGTTTTTACAGTAAGAAAAATCCAAGCGTAGCAAACTGCATCACTAGCAGTGATTATTGGTCATATGTGTCTGGGGCGGGAGCAAGAAAGTAAATACAGGAAGAAGATACTGTGTTCTAGAGTAGTGCATATTTCTTGCAAACCAGCTCATTTCATTTAAATAATTTTTCAGACATTGTTTCGCTCTGCTGGCATCTGTTTCCAATTTTAACAACGGCTAAACCACGGTTTGATCACGGAAATGCAAGTGACGGCGAGCTTGACCGCAGTCTATTTCGGTGAGAGAAACATTGCAAGCTGCTACAGTTTGCTTGTTCTCGTTTAGTCCGCTTTTGCGCATCCGAGTGAGATTGCTGTAGTCACACCTGCCCAAAGAATCCGCACCAACGCAAAAACGAACTCTAGTGCAATTCAACCGAACTAAATGAGGTGTGAAAGCCCCCTAACCCTTAGTCCAAAAATCATCTATTAATTGTCTGTCCATTCACTCAATTGATCATCTAATCCTTCCAGCACCATTATTATATATATATATAATTTTTTCTGATTAAATAAACAGGTGCCAGACTTCCACTACTGCGGCTAGATAGGATGGATAGTTTGGTCAACAGTAACACAAAGAACAACTCGTGCTCACTGTTCAATGCTCAATTAATAGCTTGTGAGTGTTGACAGCAAGTTACACTGTGGACAACTCATTTAATTTAGACTAAGCTGATGTTACATTTAGTAGAAGATAAACATTTGACAGCTTGTCTGACAACTGTTTATCAGCTTGAAATAGCATAATGCTAGTAGTAAATTAGATGTCTTAACTTCAGATAAGTAGGTCAGCTGTGATAAGCTACAATACAAAACCACAAAGACACAAGAGTGTCATTGATGTAAACCAGACTGGCAAATGAATTATGGCCAAACAAAGACTGCGGTTGAACTGGGCAACTGACAGGTGTGAGTGAGTGTAACCTAAGAGTGTGAAGTTGTGCACTGTTGAAAAAGCATGTCTGTGCTTAGCAAGCCTTCCCTGGATCAATTAAAGTTAAAAATGATATACTTATACTTGTAAAAGTGTATACAACTTTATAATCCCTATTATACTGGAAACACAGGTGCAAACTGACTTTTGATGCGTTTAGGTTTGATAGATTTAGATGGTATTTAACGTTACAGTACATTAACTCATAATTATGACATCACACTAATTCTGTTGTGTGCATGTGGCCTTGAAAATAATTTATTGCGTAGTATATTTTCTTCCACCACAAGTAATAACAGCATGTAAAGTTTACGATTCATGTTGGTGACTTAACACTGAGTTTGTGTTTTTGTTTTATTCTTCAAAGTTCAATAAATAATGTATGTTTGACGTGACATTAACATTGCAGAGTACAGGCATTTTAACTAGCTTCTGCTTAACGTTAACGGTATTTTAAATGACCCGACTTTGGACAAATCTGATTTTAAGTCTCTTGCGTAACAATTTTTTTGTCTCGAGTTGAATAAGCTGTAGGCTTAACGTTACATTTAAATGTCGTCTACTTAGTCTATGAAAAAACCCCATATTGGCATTCAATTTTGCACTTGTCATTGTTATCTGTTACGTTAACGTTAGCAGTTGCAGCTAGCTAACGTTTGCTAGGAAGGTAACGTTAGCTCAGCCACATAACGATAGCTACGTACATAGCTCACCAGGCTAATGTGACAGCAACGGGTCGTTAAACAACTATGGGTTGCTATAAAGAAAACCTCGGTCTAAATATATAGAAACCGTTATGTTTCATTTATGTTAAACAAAGGCCCGCTTTCTAATATGATCTACCGTTGGCACTGCTGTGGCACATGGCACAGCTGCTGCCTGTGTACTAACGCTAGCTAGCTGACACTGCTAGCTAACAGACTGATCCTGATACTTAAGGACTGAGTCAAAACGGCACGTTACCGCTGCATTTCACTTACGATTCGCAATCTCGGCCCCCATCTTATACTTGGTGACCACCAAGTCATCGGCGATGGTCTGCTCCTGTGTCTCGTCATCTCCAGACATGTTGGCAGTGTGTCTACGAACTCAGAGTAACTTTTTCCCAGGCGGGTGTCAGTCAGTCAGTCACAGGATGGACCACGCTACTCTCTGCGCCGGCCCGCCCGACTTCGGTAGACAGCCTACGGTCTCTAGATCCCGCCTGCTGCCAAAGACACACTCCGTAGTCAAGATAGTTCACGGCTTAGCTAGCTCGTTGCGTTGTCTACAACAAGTGTTACAACCCGAAAAGGCAAGGGTCATATTTTAAGTCATATCATCAGCAGCAAAATTAGACCCTTACAGTTAGATCCTGATTCATAGCCAACCTATTTATGTAGCCAACATAATAATCTGCTGATATACAGTTTTTTGCATGCATTCTGTCTTTATTACATTTATGAAGAAAACAGAAAGGCTTGCAGAAACCAAAGATTAATAAATCAAGGGGACAGTAAGTGGATAAATTCTGAAAGAATTGTTTCAGAGACAGAATTTAAATAATAAGGATGGGAAAGATTTGGAAATTGAGGAAATATAGACATGAAACAGTACCAACCTGTTCATTTTAACATAAAGGTTTACACTATAATGAATACGAAAGTATACTTTGCTGTGGTAAAGCCTTTCATCTAAGCACATTTCAAAATGACTTGCTAAATCCTTTTAACTAATTCACAGAATAAGTTGTGCTTAACCCTTTAGCCAATTAACATGATTCTACGAAAACGGAAAAATGCAGAAGTAAATGTCTCACTTCTCTCATCATCTCTGATCGGCCTCTGACCAAATCGCGCGCGAGTGCGTAACTGATGCGTCCATATGCCACCATCTCCTTTCTGCTGTTAATAGTGGATGATGTATAATAAGAATATAGCCTAATAATACATCCACGGTATGAGCATGGATGTATAAGGGTATGACCCAAAAATAAACAAGTGAATAAATATTTTCAAGTCGGTATTTTATTATTTTATTTAATAAACATACTAAAACAATATAGAAAGACAGCTTTACACAAATCACTGACTCAAATCACTCTGATATTTGCAAAATAATCGTATTTATTCATTTATATACTAATTCATATTATAGTAAATCGTACAAAAAAGACTGCTCTACAGAAATGGGACATGGTCAACTCATTTTACTGCCACAAACACAAGTAATGTAACAATGAATCAATAGTTGTACGGTAAACTTTATGCCTGTTTTTAATCCAGGAACTGCTTACAATAGTACACTTTGGAGTGTCTGCTATAACCTTTATTTGATGGTTCTAACAACTCACAGGTGTTTTAGGATACTGCATAAATCAGTGAAAAAAGACTCAAGGGTGTATTTCTTTTATAACTTTTATCTTTTAAAGTTTGTTGGATGCTGGATTCATGAAAACTTTACAAAACTACCCAATTTTATGACAGGAACGAAAGTAATCGTTCCTATGTCTCTGTCCCAGTCCGCATTATTAGGTGCGTACAGCATCTGGCTTGAGGAACAGTCTGCTGTGCCAATAGTCTGGGTTGTCAAATGATGTGTTGCTGCCAAGCTCCCCCATGCCAGCACACACCTTGATGTATCCCCCGATCCCTGCACACCTGCCACTGCCCATCTCCTCAGAAACAGCCCCCCCCTTCACTGGGAGGTTCTGGTAGTCTGCCTGCTCCCACCCACTGGGCACCACTCCAAATCTGGTCATCTCCTCATACTCCTCCACCATTTCTCCCCCAGATGTGAGCACATCTGGCCTAGGCATGAGCATACTACTCAAATTCCCCTGAAGTGCAGGTTGTTTATTTGTGTTGTGGTACTTCTCTTCTTCTTCCTCTTCCTCCTCAAGCTCTTTTTTCAACACCTCCGCTATTTGGTCTGTTTCCTTTGCCTCTGCTGAACTCTTTGCAGATGTTTGACTCCCACGTCTGTCCCATGCTGGATGCTCTGCCTCCGCAGAGTCGGATCGCCTGATATCCATGTATTCATACCTTCCTTTCCCTTGGGCTGCCTGTCCTTGGTCATCCGCAGCTCTGATCCCACTATCAGAGTCCCCATTGAGCTGATGTTTCTCTGTGAAGTCTCTCTGTTCTGCAACACTTCCTTCACAATCTTCACCTACTTTTTTACTCCTTACAGCTGAGATCGGTGTCAGACTTTCCACATGTGCTGTGTCCTCTACAGGTAACGAAGCCATGAAGGTTGGTGAGGGTAAAGGTGAGGTTATACGACGAACTGCCACAGAATTGGCCTGTGATAAGACGCTGCTGGTAGCGCAAAGAGGAGCACCAGACTCTTTGCTCATGATTTCATACTCCTGGGAGGCTTTTATCACCACAAGCGACAGATTATTCTTGTGTCTTGAGTGTCTTCGCCCAGAATGAGGGACTCTACGGGCTGTGCGCCATGACAGAATGTGTAGAAGGAAGAAGATCAGGGGAAGAAAGCCTTGATTATTATTTATGCTATTTAATGTACCAATTATTTTCCATACAGTCAAACAAATAAAATGATCAGTCAGCATGCTCCCATCTTAGTGCTAGTAATTTACCTCTCTCTGGAGTAACAGGTGACCCAGCCAGGACATAGCCATAGTGGTCCACCTCCTCCTCTTCCTCTGCTGTCCACACCTTATACGAGGACGGACTTGATGCTGATGAGAGTTTCCTGTGCTGACGGATGGATAGACGGGGAGTTCCCCTCTCGGAGCCAAACCTGGCCCTGTGAAGACTCCCAGTCCGTAAACCTTCCTCATGCAGCTCAGCATCTCTGCCACTCCCCCTGAATTCTAACCCCTCGTGCAGCGTCCGCACTGAGCTCAGTCGAGACCTCTGAAGCCACAGCTGAGACAGAAAGGCAAAGACATGAACTGGTGCAGCAGCTCATAGAATGTATCCTATTGTTTTTTAAACAAAACCAGTAAGACCAGAATGACACATTTAATGTATCTCACTCCCTGAGGTAATGACCCACTGGCAGTGCTATAAGTAATATTGATTTTAATATGGGCTTTGACAAATTGTAGCAATAATGCTATTTAAAGAGAAGCTGTTCAGTGGTACGGCTAAATTTATCCACTGTATCACGTGTGCAATTACAGGGTGGGAATGTGTTTGTTTGCATGCATTTGTGTGAATGTGTAAGTCTGTATCACCTGGCGGATGCTGTCGACAGGGCTGGGGGTCATTGGCAGGTATCCAATGGGTCCGGCCTGTGAGGTACCACTCTACAAATCCGGGAAGGAAAAGTGTTATGTGCTAGTTTCCTTTGCCTCTGATCTAGTCCCAATGGTCCCAAAAGAGTATCAAATCTAAGGTGTATTTTATTACCCTGTAAGAATTAATCCGTGAACGAGACAAACTCCAAGATGGAGAGTGTTGGAGAGGAGGAGTAGTCAAACCATCCTCTAGTCCCTCCTCGTCCTGGTCTTCAAAATCTGTCCCCAGAAGCCCTCGCTCTGATTCTCTTCGATGGATCTCAACTGGGTCAGCTTCTTCCCCTTCCAACTACAGAAATCCATGGAAGTACAAGGTTTAAAGTCTAAGTCAGGGATCTTCAACAGGGGGTCCGGGACCCCTAGGGGATCCTCAGAGTCAGTGCAGGGGGGCCTCCAAATTATTGTTAATTTTGGATAGTTTTTTCAGAAATTAAAAAGTCTTAACATGAATCCAACAACATTATATATATTATAATATATAATATATTATGTTATAAGCAAATATAGTAAATCCCCACTGCTTACTGGCCTAGCTGGTCACTAATTCAATCCACAGATACATTTAATCCTACACTCTAAGAAATATCTATATATTAACAGTTGTATGACTGTATATTTTAACAGAAATTGTCCTTAGTACGTGATTCACAGATGTATTTCTGTTAATTTACACTTCGAATTGCATTATGTGAACTTCATCTCTGCCAAATCAATTTCTGGCAGCCATATTCCATCCATGTACAAAGCGGGATAGAGCTGCACGAATTTGACCTGCATTTCAACGGTAAGTAGTTTTATGGAAAATATTAACAAAGTGACTGTAGCAGTATAGTTTAGCAGTATTAGTTTTGAAATGTTATATTGTCTGTTTTGGTAGCATTCAATTATTAATTTCCGATGGTTAATGCTAATAACGTTAGCTAATATTGAAGTTAGCTAACATGAGCTGGTGTTCACAATGGCATTAGCTAGGTGTGCTATCAGCACTTTGGGATTTGGAGATTAAAAAACGGATTTTTTACCAACTGAGCAGCTTTGTATGAGGTATTTTTTGTAACGTTAGGTCAAATAAGAACCCATTATGCCCCGCTTCAACATTATTTGTGGGTCCTTATTTATAAATTATTTACAGTACATTGTCCATATTTTTAATCCGAGCGGGACTTTCGCGGCACATGAAACATTAACGTTTCCCTCGCTTTGACCCTCCCCCCTCTCCACTGTGTGTTTCTGTCAACCACTGTGTGAACAAGTAAAAGTTTAACGTTAATCTCCTCCAGCTCCGCTTTGTGTAAAAGGTAATTATTTCATGGACATTTAGAAGAATATGATAAGGTTCATTTTGTTGGTATTGTGAGTTTACGTTTCGTTTGGTTGTGGTCAGACAGGCTAACGTTAATGTTAATATATTGCAGCGCGACATTAGTGGTTCATATTGAATTGTCTAGCTAGTAAATCCAACGTTCATTTCGTTAACGCTGTTGCCAGTTCCATGGGGTCTGGCTTGTCTCTGTTTGGCAGTCTCGTGCTTTTATTTTGAAGGCTTTTCCGTTAAAACTGTGTTCGCCAGTGCTAATGTTTTGATAGCGCGTTAAGTCGACAGAGTGAGTTCAGGATAAAGACATTTAGTAACGTTTTGAGAGCAAGTAAAAAAAGAATGTTTTTGGAGATATTTTGTTGACTGAACAGGCTACAGGCTTACATGCATATTTTAACATAGGTGTTGGCTAGTTATTTCTTCTGGAGTGAGTTCTAGGCTAGTTTGTGTGACGTTATAGAAGCTAACGTTAGCTAGCCATATTCCTTAGCTGTCTATCTCCTTTGCCCCAGAAATCATTACTCGTCACGTTACTTTTCTTGACAGGCAGGCACAACTCGGTAAAATATTTGTGTGTAATAATCGCCTTTAACTCATAAAGTATGCTGTCCAAATATGAAGGAAAATATGTTGCAAAATGATAAAAAAAATAACTACAATGACAGCTAAACATTTCGCATTTTGCAACATTTACCTTCATATCCATAGCGCTTAGTTTAGGTTAAGTTAGGTTTGTGTGGCTTTTTGACTTAACTTTTAAAAAAGAGGCAGTATATATAGTAGACATTAGAAAAATTTGAATACAATGACTGTACTTGGAACTAAAATGACTGTTGTACTTGTTTTCAGATTTCTACCAGTGCAAACAGCAGTTAGACGTCTCAGAAGACACCAAAGAAAGCCATGCAGTCTTGCTAGCCTTTACATTTCCTTACTACTGGTACTTTTATGGAATACCATGCTTGTTTTTTTGGAGTTTGCAATTAACTGCTAGTGCAAACAACTTTTGGATGCCACCAATGACATTCTAGAAGCCATGCAGTCTTGCTAGCCTTTACACCGCCTTACTACTGGTACATTAATGGGATACCATGCAATTTTTTTTGCTTGCTCTCACTATGATATTTAATTGTGGTATCTGCGAGTTTAGAAATGCCTCAGTTTCTGACTATGTAAAACATTGTAGAACCCATAGAAACTTTAACAGGGCCATTTTTCCCTGTGGGTTTCCAGACTGCGGAAGAAGCTTTTCCTCTTACAATTTTTTTAATGTGCACACATTTATAAACCATGCCAACAATTATTAGGCTTTTTTAATAGCTTAATATGCAAAAAAAGGTATGTATAAAGGCTTTAGGCCGCCCTACATGTTATTGTAGACCCAGTTTATTATGCAACTTAATTAAATACATTATATGTAGTAGGGGTTCCCTGCTCCATCTCTCTTTCAATTAAGGGGTTCTTGGCTTAAAAAACGTTGAAGATCACTGGTCTAAGTAAACAGCTGTAAGATAAATGACAATGATAGCCTCACCTTGATGACAAGGTATCTAGGTGGGTCTCTCGCCATGCGAGTAAAGTCACTAGCCAGCTCTTTGAAGGTTGGCCTTATATTTTCATCAATCATCCAGCCTAAAGAGAAGAAGTAAAACATTTTAGATTATATCTTTGTGTGCATACTGGTTGCAATGTTTTATCAAACTCACATTTAACCATGACCATGTAGACGTCTATAGTACAGATGTGGGGCTGTGACAGGCGTTCGCCCTTCTCCAGCAGACTCGGCACCTCCTGAGGCTGCACGGATGCATACGGCTCCGCCCCAAATGACATCATCTCCCACACTGTCACCCCTGTCCGGGAAGAGAGAGACGCCACATTTAAAAGCTCCCTGCCAAAAGTAAATTTTTTGGTGAATACTCTATAACACTACAAACACTCACAGCACAAACACGCAGCCTCTTACCATAACTCCAAACATCACTTTGATGTGTATATCTTCGAAACAAGATGCTTTCCAGTGCCATCCATTTTATGGGTGTCTGGATTAAGAGACAAATTGCAGACAAGCCATTGGTTTTGTTTCCAAGAGACAGTGAAAAACTGACTTTACAACTCAAAGTGTTTCTCGAACTGAATCAGTGAGTCATGAGTCATCACAACCTTGGTGTCAGTGTAGACGTATTTCTTGTCGTCAGGATAAAGGAGGTCTGCTACACCGTAATCAGAGATCTGGACCTGGTAGTCGTTCTTCAGCAGGATGTTGCGGGCAGCCAGGTTCCTGTGGACCATGCAGTGCTCCTCCAGGTAGTACATACCCTGAGACACAAACATACATACTTGGTATATACATACTACATACTAACCCTATACCCTATATATTCTGAGAGTTTATAACATTTGGTTGCTCAAACAATTCTGTAATTCATGCTGCACTCACTTTAGCAATCTGCACACACCAGTTGAGCAGGCGCTGGGGGTCCAGGCTGTTCTTATGGTGCCTGATGTGCTCCAGTAAGGAGCCCTGCGGACTAAGCTGGGTCACCAGTTGCAGACTGGGACCTGGGCAAATGCCCAGCAGCCTAACGATGTAAGGATGGTCCAGGCTGCCCATGGACAGCATATGCTACACAGAAAGCAAATTGAAAAAAACACTGTTTACATTTTTGACAATTATATGATACCTTTATTGTTCTTTGGTGTTTTTTGTATGAAATGTTATACGTATGTCACATTAATTGCTATTTCTGTGATGTTATAACTTCTTTCAAGAGTGTAAGGAGCTCTGATTCTCACATCGGTGATCTCAGTGAAGGTCTGTCGGCCAGAGGTATCCTGAATGGTCTTAATGGCCACAGGGATCTTCACTGTCTCTCCCTCCGGAGTCCAAAACCCCTTAAACACAATTACATGAGCAGCAGCAGTCACATCAGTTCACATGTCTCACACTAAAACTATAATAGCACATAAATCAGTGAATAATTAGTGCATGTGCAAAAAGACAAAGAGGTTAATAAATACCTTGTGAACTGTGCCAAAAACTCCCAAGCCAAGGGCTTTGATTTTTTTCAACTCAGAGGTCCTAAGGATGCGGGCATGAACCTTGGTTCCTTTCTCTCCGGGGCCGAGTAGCTCAAAGCTCTGCCAAATAAACAAGAATAATTCCCAGAGGATTTTTATCTCTCTTTGAAAACAAATGCATGTAGCAGTCAAAGCAAAGCAAAGCAAAGGCAGCTCACGAGGTTAGATGGTCTCTAAAGTCTTACCTCTCCGCTCTCCAGGTACCTCCTCATGGCTCTCTTGCGGCGGATGGCCAGGCCTCGTTGGTACAGCACGCCCAAGAAAAACAACACTAGGCAGAAAATCAAGCCAGCCGGGACACCTAAAGCTATGCCTGTGATCTGACCACTGAAGAGTGAAGCAGAGAGAGATGCTAATGTGGGCATACAAGGTGGAAATATCAGAAACAGAAACTAAATATTCACATTCATAAATCACGCTAACAAAAGCAAAACAGTGCAGGAAGTGGTGGCTAAGAAATATTGCTCGGGAACAAATAATGTTCAACAGGATAATATTTTATTTGTTAAATCATTAGCCATTTGCTATAGTGTCATGTGTGGCATCTGTTACCTGACATCTGCATTACCTTTTTAGTTTTTACATTAGTTTTGTGTATGAATTCTATAGGATATAATGACTTCTCAGTAATGATGTCATAGATCACAGGCATGAGCACACTAGCTGACAGCACTCAAATGAGATATGTGAATTACATATGCAAAGGATAGCAATGTTAAAAAGGTTTTGCATAGTTTTATATAACTGTATAATGAAATATTAGGAAAAACAGAAAGAAGCATAGGATTGCAGAGATTGAGTTTATCACCCTGCTCTGTTGGCAGAGAAGATGGAAGAGACGGAGACAGAGGAAAAAAGGGTAATTTAGGGTCTTAATATGATCTGTATGTCTTTGTTTTTTTTTTTTTAAATACTTTCATGTCCAGTTTTAGTTTCTATTTTCAGTATCATAATAACAGGTCTGACTAAATTGGCACCATGAGTTGTGGATAGATCACACAGATTGACTGCAGTGCAGTGTTTCATATTCACCAGCAGGGGGAAACACTCACCTGCTAACTGCCAGCCTGGCTGCCTCTAAACAATCATTTAATCCTGGGCCTGAGCATCTGTAACAGATAAACACATCATTGATTTGATAATTGTTACACATCTACAGATGAACACGTGAAAATACACACTTATACTTTGAGTCCAGTCTCACCCCTGTGTGCAGTTGTGGTGACATGGCTCACAGTGACTTTCCCTGTTGGGGTATTTAAAGATCAGTCCCCTTAGTCCATCGTTCACCCCAGCTGGACAAGAGGACATGCAGTAAGGACCATCTCGAAGGTTGGCACATGCCACACACTTGTCTGCACCCTACCAAAGAAAGAGAGGAAGGCAGAAAAATATGGGAGACATTAAAACAGAGAAAGATTATATAAAACTATCATGCATTCAAACCTGCAATGAACAAAGACAGTGCAAGAAACTGCCTTTGTGTAGATTACAACACTGAATACATGATTAAGACCATTAGCTATTGCATATGAGTTTTTAATATAATGGGCAAGGAGTGGCAGAGAGCCAATACACAATTTCCTCAATGTAGAAAGCAGTGACTTTGTCAGCATTTTGTTGAGATTTGTTGCAGATTTGGGCAGAAGTGCATCAAAGGTTTCAAGTTGTTTGAGAGATACAAATCAAATTTATTTTAATGGATGGTCAGCATTGCAATGTTCTTCTAATGCAGGGCAAACAATACATTGTGTCTAGACAGCATTAATATTACTGTATCAAGGGTGTACGTTTGGGTTCAGGGGTGGGGAGACACAGTAAAACAAACTGAAACTGTAAAAAAAAAGGAGGGTGGGGGGGATATGATTTTGAGGGTGTTTGAGGTTGACATGACCTCCTATCCCCAGTGGAAATTACACCCTAGTACTGTAGACTGTGAAATCTGACTACATTAAAACACAAAACCAACAACACAAATATGTAGTTAGACATATTTTAATAGGTTTTGTTGAGTCATGCCCCCCCCCCCCAAAAAAAAATATTCTGAGTGTGTAAATGCAAGCGTGAATTCATACAAAGACTCTGTGCCACAGTTTACTATCAAAGAAAGTGATTACCAGTCCAGTACAGCTGGCTTTCCCACTCTGAGGCTTACACTCTGGATGACAGGCAACACACTCGCCATCAGGTCCTGCAAATTCCCTTGGAGATCTGGGGACCCAATATTTAAAAAAATATATAGTGAGATAAAATGAATAAATTCGACACCAATAAGAATATCAACATATACTGTACATGTATCTACTTACCCAGTGTGAAAATTACAGCTGCCCACACATGTGCCATCTCGACTGTAGTTTCTACAGGAGAGACACTGGTTGGGCCCCGGGCCCCAGCAACCTGAGTCTGAACAAAGCGTGTCACACACATGGCCCTCTGCAACTGCACACACAACAATGTGAGAAAAACATCAGGAAACTGAAGGAGAAGATGATGTATAATAGTACAATATATTAATATATCGATTGATAAAAGTGTATAGTATAGTTTGTTTGGATCAAAGAATAACAAAAGATAACATGTTTCATTTGGATCATTGACAGGTTTTTTCTGTCTTGCCTTACCACACTCTGCCAGCGGCCTGTTGTTGTTGAGGTTGTTGACTCGAATTCTGCGGTCCCTAAACAGCTGTGCCCATTTTACAGAGTGGTGGTAACAGAGGTTGGCATTCTGACTGATGTACACACTGCCGTCACTGATCTCCCGGAGAGAGCGCAGACCCAGTGAGGTAAGAGTGTGGATGTGCATCACCATCAGAGAAAAACGCCTTTGGTTGGAGGGTTGGAGGATGGAGGAGGACACAGACAAAAAGAAAACAGAAAAAAAATTATGTTTTAGTTCTAAACCAAATGGCATGCTGCAGTTGGGGGACTGCGTTATGGGGATCACACACACACACACACAAAATCCATACCTTTTCACAGCTGTGAAGCACAGAGAAAGAGAGAAAGAAGAGGGAGGTTAGAAGGTGTTAGCACATGGAAACACGGGCTCATCATGACGTGTTAACACAGAAAGCAACTTAGAGCAGACAGGATGGTATAGAGTGTGTGAGAGAGCAGTGATGACACATGGTTATGTAACACTTAACATGTAATACAGATAAATGTGAGTTCATGCGGAAACACAAGAATCAGAACCAGCCTAAGGCATAAAGCAGGTTTAATATAAGTTTAATATTACATCACAGTGGCTTTAGTACCGTTTTAATATCTGTTCTTTCCATATGAAAAAATATTTGTTTCATCAGGTTAATTTATTGTTTTTTATTGATTTAATTTTCGGGTACATCACTAACAAACATGCATATCAGTGTTTGTATACAAGCCTTACTTGTAGAGCGACCTCCCTTGAATGGTGGTGAGACTCGAGAAAACAGACAGATCATTCAGTTCTTTGGGCCACGACTGGATGTTTAGGATATCTGACAAACACAGTTTTGATTGTTTAAGACCATTAATAGCATATTGCATAATACTGGAATGACAATTTTCAAGATTATTAATAAGATGGATAAATGCATTAGGCGTAGAGAACAAGAGCACACACTCTGCCGTTGTGTATCTAAGACTTATTTCTCTTTACTGCATTTATTTATAAACAGCTGTATTATCATGTGGCTGAATGTAACTGTAACTGTCTGAGCAGTCTAAATTCTTTTTAAATTATACTAAAATGAATTGAAAACAATTGTCACCAGGAAGGTAGGACATTTAAATTGAAAACCAACTTGCATGCTTTGATTTTTTTTAATTATTATATAGTATTTATAATTTCAAGTTAAATCTGCTATAACATGCAAAACTATAACCAAGCATAATGATCCATTATTAGTTCATACAAACCTGTTATTTCTCTGACGGTGTGGAACACTTCCAGCTTTTTGGCATCCAGGGGCGGTATATTTTTGAAGTCATCTCTATGAAGAAGAAAAACACACAATATGAACATGCTGACTGTACAACACTGCACTTTGAGATCCTTCAGGCAGGGCAGACAATTACCCAAGAATCCCTGTGACCAGGAAGTGAAGGCTGCCCTGGATCTTGGTGCAGTTGATGAAGCTGTCGATGTTGCTGGAGTCCACCGTCTGTCTGTGTTCAGCACCGGTGCCTTCACACACTAAAGGGATGACCAAACGCCATCATTAGCTTTGATGACAAATAAGCACAGTGTAAGTAGAAAGTATTTCTTAAGTGTCCACCTTTGGGGCAGAGTCCACTGCAGAGCTCACACTGCCTCTGGCCTTCTCTCTCCACCTCTGTCTTGTCTGGAGGACAAACGCTCACACAGGAGCTACCGTCCACCACAAAATGGGCTACGAAGAGAAAAAAAGACACTGTTGATAAACTTCAGGATAGAGAGAAGAATCATTGGCAATGTTTAAGGATAAGTACAGAAACACTCAAACGAACACAGGCCACTCACTGGGACACTGGGAGACACAGATGGATCCGTACTGATATTTGGCGTTAGGGTTGGTCTCCATTTGAAATGTCTGCTTGTTATAGATCAAAGTTTGGGGACACTGGGGTACACAGGCTCCAGAGTCGTTGAAATGTCGACATGCCTACACAGGTATACAGAAACACGCACACACAGACAATACATTTAACGAATTGAGATATCCATTTAAAAACACTGACATCCGTGACATTGTACTTGCTATATCATCAGAATGTCAGCATTGTATTTGTGAGCATGTTAGCATACTAAAAGTTAGCATTTAGCTCAAATCAAAAGAGCGTGCATAGTTTCTAATTGTATAAAATCCACCTGTATAATGTTCTTAAAAACTTTGACTTTCAAGTATGTATATTACAACAGAATTGAATGTGATTGGAAGCATAGAATTGAAAATTAGGAAGCTCAGTATTTTTTTCATACAGGATGATTTCGTTCCAGTTTGGGGGGAAAAAAGGCTTCTTTTTAGCCTCCTTTGTTACATATAAAACACCTACAGTATAGTGTCTGCAAAGACTGCCTTTCTCTTCATTTTATCAAAGATGGAACACTTACAAAACAATCCACGTCCAGAGGGCCTTTACATCCCGCTGCACACTCTATGTGACAGCAGTCCCTGGGGCTCGTCCCAAAACAGCGGCCATTACACTGTGGCGCGCACACCGTCTTAGTCACTGAGACACACAGGACAGATGGGTTGAACAGAGGTCAACAATGTGCGTGTGTGTGTGTGTGTGTGTGTGTGTGTGTGTGTTTGTTGTGTCTTTGTGTGTGCCTCTCTCTCTGTGTCTCTGTGTATTTCTGTCTATGAAGAGAGATTCAGGAAGAGAAAGAAGGAGGAGAAAGAGAGAAAATCAGGGAAACAGAACAATTGGACACTCACAGATCTGACATTGGTCCTTATTTGGCCCCCAGCAGTATTGTCCACAAGATTTGTGGCATGGGCCTGAGAGAGAAAGACATGCAGCACTTATAAAAAAGAGACAATCTAGAGATAATTTGGGGATATTTTAATTAGGACTATCCCAACACCGACCTCTCTCTCCATTGTACTGGATGTCAATTGGAGCATTGTTGTCCCTGATGATGTCTTGCCAGAAGATCCAGGGACCATAACTCAGGTACTTGTTGTTGATAATCTGCACTCCTCCCTCCAGAATATCTGTGAATGGTGAGAAACAATGCAAAGAGAGAGAGAGAGAGAAGACAGGATATCTTTGGCAGATGTTACTGTAACACTTCAGATTGCAACCCACAAATGACATATGTAAATATTGTGTATTGAAGAGTATGAAGACAAAACAAGATTACAAGTTACACTAAACTATATATTTATTTGTATGATTTGGAGAAAATATTGCTTTGCTCAAGTCTATCATTGTGCCTGGTTCACTCATTCTGTAGCAGTATTAACTGCATATTTAGCAGCTCTTTATTACATTTTTTGAGAGGCAGTAAATCCACCATTTTGTTTTGTTTGTCACAAATCTTATTTTGAGATACTGGGGGGAGAATATTACAGGTGTTTTAAGGAAAATGCTCCAATGCTTTGGAGATTCAGTAATGTTATCAGTAACACCTGTGTTTTTCCTGCTGTGACGAGTCAAAATACCTGCTGTGAAAAAGGTCTCTTAGACAGACATTGGATAACCTGCTATTTAAGGATGCCAGAGATTTTGGGAATGGAGGAGGGGAACTGATTCCTCGCACTCACTCACTGCCATAAATCCCTACCTCTATTTTTTATAGCCTTTAAGAAGACATCAAGAAATAGCTGACAATGAGTATCCATTGAGACTGAGTTTCTCTAAATGTTTCCAATATTTTGTCCTGCCACACTTTCAAAGAATGAGTAACTGTCACATCTGTCTTGTTCTGCCCATAAAATGGCACATTTTTTGTTTCTTTCCACAACAACTTACTTAGAAGAACAGCACGTCCTGCAATTTTTGTGTGATGCTATTGAGTTAAATGCCTTTTGTTCTCACTGTTTTAAATGCCTCAGATCTCAGAGAAGCACATTGTACACCTTGCATATAGGACACATTTTTTGTCCATGCTTCTGTTTTATCGGTTAACCTTCTTTACCTGTCAGATTTGCGAGCCCCAGCTGCCGCAGGCCATTGGAGCCGTCTTTGGGGTAGTTTATTAAGACAGAGAGAGCGAAGCGTCTCTCATAAAGGCTGTTTCCTCTGATAACCCGTAGTTGTCCCAGAGGAATCTCCTGAAAGTGGTTCATTGCAATGAGGACGTAGCCAGTCACCTCGCGGATGGTCTGTAGGGAAAAGAGGAGTACACTTCTACACATTGTGCATACAAATCAGGTGAAAGACAAGGGAGAGAGGAAGGTGAATGTTTTTACCTTGATGAAGGATAAATCCCATTTACTCTCAATCTGAGTAATCTCCAAGTTTCCCATGATGATCTCACAGCCATCATACCGCTCCTTGATCAGGTTGTACTGAATCTCCTGAGACCCAGTGGAGCTCAGTCCATTCTGCGTACCAAGACACACCACTGACATGTACAGGGAAAAGAGACGCATATTAATAAGTTTGACGAAAACGGGACACTCGAAGGGTGGATCAGGGACTGGTGAAGAGAGTTGTGGGTCAATGTATCACTTTTATTTACTATAGGCTACTACGTACATGTTTAAGGACCATGCCAGTGGTTTTGCATATTTAGCCTATTTACAACAGACACATGTACTTTACATAACAGCTAACTAATTTGCAAACTGGGTGTGTTTTTCCTGTCTGGTTTCTGTTCATTTCTGTAACGCTTGAAAATCAATTAGCAAACTTCTTTGTGTTGCGCAATTCACCACAGTGAACATCAAGCCTGTATTATGTATTCTGTCAGTTACATTATCACTGTAACATAATGCACTGCATCTACTAGCTCCTCACTTTCCTGTCTATCTACACCTGTCCTATCAAATAAAGGCAAAAAGCCCAAATCTTAGAGTGTCTGTCTGCTAATTTATTTTGATACCATAAAGAAATGAATGGAAACCAATGGCAGCTTGGAATGGTAAGAAAAAAATAGCCATGCAGTTGAAAAGTTAGTATAAAATATGCAAAACACGAGTCCTTTAAAGGTGAACAAATGGTAAATATTTGAGTGTTGGGGGTATTTTGTTTCTGCAGTATTTATGGGCTTGGTGAGTCTTCCTGATACTATGTGTGCTGCTATGTTGGCTGGAGAGTTTGATGTGAAGCACAGTAAAACAGGCAGGCTGTAACCCTGGTACATGGAGCAGTCCAGGCCCGGGGCTGATGGAGTGGAGGTCGAGGGAGAGGGGCTTTTCTCAGACAAAGTTCCTCATTGTGATAAAGCTATAAATGTGGACAGTGTGTCCCAATGACTGAAGAGTGATGCAGTGACAGACAGTGCTTCTGTGTGTGTGTGTGTGTGTTTGTGTTTGTGTGTGTGTGTGTGTGTACGTACGTATGTAGCCTATGTGTGTGTGTCAGAGGGATCTGCGTTGCTGAGATCATACCAACAGACAATGAGCTGTGTGTGAGTAAGACTTTCTGGCAGAGGGAAGGGAAATTTCGGGGAACATGCACACCATCTCGTACTGACCAACAAAAACTGTGGTGTTGGCCCTTTATGTGCAAAGATGAGGCACCTGCAACCGTCAACACAAGTCACATTTCCTGTCTTCATTGGGAACATACCCAGGTATAAACCAGAATCTCCCAGCTACACTTAAGTAAAGTGGATCCCCTCCATAAACAAACTTTAAGCCTTGTTGTGTGTGTGTTTTATGGAAAATTGCACGTTGACAGATGACTGTAGCGTAACCCATATCTTCATGCAGTCCTTTATGCCTCTTGAGTAAACATAGAATAGAAGTGGAATGCAGAGCTTATATGAGAGAGATGCATGATCCTTCTGACTATAAGGGAAAATAAAAACTCACATGCATGCACAAAACACATGCACAACCACACCTGCATAATCCAAACAACTAAATTACCTTTTGATAAGAAAATTTGTGACAAAAACAATCATCTGCAGATTGCATACATCAACATCAACAGAACTAGTTGTCTGGACACAGGACTCAGTAGCTTTTTACAACTGGGGTCATGCAGGCTATTTTGTCTGCACCAGGGCATTAATGTTGCTGCCAGTCATTACTAGCAGTTTATAAAATGTTGATATATTGCTGCATTAAGGGATTAAAGGAAAGAAGAAAAACGGGTCAACAGTTTATAAGATGTAACCATCTTAACAACCGACAAGTCTATTTGGCACCCATGTTAATTATTCCATGATATTATATTATATTATATTGTATTGTATTGTATTGTATTATATTATAAATATATATATAACATATAGTTGCATACCATGTTAGAAGCTGTGACCTTTCAAGGCAGACAAATGCTGAAGAGTACCAGCTAAGCCAGGTAGAAGCAGAAAACAAAAACGACTCAGTTGCTGATTTAAGTCTCTTATTATGAAATGAATTATCAAAACAGGCTAAGGTTTCTGATATGGATTTATAAATCCCCCTACCTTCATGGGTTTGGGATGATGCTGTTTGTAGCCTCCATGATAATGTCCCACACAGTAATATGACTCCCCACTGGATCATGTCGATGTCGAATATATTTTGTGATTATATGTTATCATATCGCACAGGTTTAGGTAGTTCTCCGAGGAGCCAATGTTGGATGTATACAAAATAAAATATTCAGGTTCCACGCTTTATCTCTGGAAGACGAGAGGAAAAGAAAATCCAGTATCATGTAAGTGAAGGAGAAATGCAACTCCTTTAAAACTTAGCACAAAACATCAGCAGTAAGAGCAGATAAATCGCGCCAATTGCAAAACTGAAAACAACGAACAAGTGGCAGTTTATGTTGACGCTGGGTTTCCCCTCCCAGAGACGGACATGATTGGCCAGGAGCCCGATTTATTCACCAATCAGAGACTGGTCCGTCTATTATAGTATATTTACAAGCTACTGCCTCATTTGTTGCACTGAGCATCCAAATGGGTAAAATTCTGTTAGATGGAGAATAGATACAAAACAAAATACATCACAACAAACACATTAGATATACTGTATATACATAGAAAAGATAAAGCTGAATAACATATCAGTGTTACCTTCATGCCAAGTTGACTGCCTTTGTGTATAAATTAATACCTATATGCAGTTTCTAATATGGCGACCAAATGCTTATAATTTAAACCTTTTGCATGTGCATTAGTGTGAACACTATACCCTATATGTCCCTTTATGTGCAGTTATTTTGGTTTCATGTTGTCAGCTGCTGCATGTGGAAGCAGTGCTGTGGTCTCCCAGTCAGCAACCCAGTGCTGTGAGTGGCTGCACTGTTTTCCCTGTAAAGAGCAGTATTGTCCCCAAAGCCCTGTCAACTGGTTAATCACCTCTTTGATGCGTATGGAGCAGCCTGTCACAATGGGGCACATTGTCAGATGGTCAAGTGACTTCTGAACCCAAAACAAGAACATGCTTAATTTGAGAAAATGGCCTCAGATCAGGCGAGATTCCTGAACATGAAGATACGACTCAATAATTAATGGATATCAGTAAGTGCTTCTGACACACATGTACTGTTAATCTAATTGTGTATGAGAAAGAGATAGCTCAACAGTTGCTGTTTGTTTGGAAGTATCCCCATGTGGGATTTTAAATAACAGCGAGACAACTCAATCATCATTATTTCTTTAAAGATAATTTTTTGGGGCATTTTGGCCTTTTATTGATAGGACAGTTGTAGACAGGAAAGGGGAAGACGTGCAACAAAAGGCTGCAGGTCGGAATCAAACCCTGCACCGCTGCGGTAAGGACTGAGCCTTAGTACATGGGGTGCACGCTCAACCAGGTGAGCTACCAGTGCGCCCCTTATTATTATCTATTTTCAATGGAAATGCGGTTGTAGTGTTGATCTTTTAATATTTCGGATATGTGCACCAATCCACTAAATAAAAAAATACAACATGTAAAAATTAAAGCCATTTTTGTTTGTGTAACATGGTTTAAGTACACATGAATTATCTATGCATTAGCCTGTACTATAAAGTTGAACTCCTAACTGTCTTCCACCATAAGTTTTCTATCCAGCAGGAGGAGACAGAGTCTGAGGATTGGTGCTCAGATATCAGAGCTGCTGCAGGGCCTGTACAAAGTTGACTCTCACCCAGTGTTTGCACTTACATGGTTTTTTTTATTCTTTGACCCATACTTTTTAGTACAAACTATTCTAATAAAATGATCAGCTGAGATTTGTCCACTTGCCTATTGAATGACTAAAACGTTACAGAGCAACATTACCCAAGAAATTTCAGAACAGCAGTCAGTGTGAATTTATCACTTTTGCTCAGTAAATCAGTAGGCTATACAGTGCAAATATTACAGTGGGAATTAAACCAAAAAATGTTTGGTGATTATTTTCACATTCTCAAGAAAAGTGGCTTCAATAAAGGTCCATGGTTTCTGCAGTCTGGCAGTTTCTGCAGTCTGGCAGTTTCACGTCACCACCGTGGTGTCAACCTCAGTGTCAGCCCTGGTGGCCCTGTCCCTTCCAAAGCGAGCTGTGGGGGTGACTGCTGTGGCCTTTTGCAGTTGCCACTCCCTTCAGAGATTGATGAATTGATTGTGGGGCTGCTGCCAGTGTGTCTGTGCCCTGGGTGAAGGCGTCCCGGTTACGGGTGGGAATCCCAGCTATGGCATCCGCCCTGGGGCTACTATTGTGGCCGTCCTGCAGGGGGCCCTGGGGGCTGGTGGCCCCGGGAGCAGCTCTGACCCACATACTGCTGTCACACCCCTGGAGACACAGCGGCAATCTACCATACATGGACCTCTGATTGGCCCAGACAAAATTACTCTCTGTGAAGTGCTGCAATTCCACAGGGAAACTACCTGATTGTGCCAAACTTCTCTTGATGGCAGCAGTTAGGAAAGGCCAAAAGAGAAAGACGACAAAGATCCATGTTCTCCCCACCTATTTGACTTGCTCTCTCCCAGCCCGGCTCCCCCAGTACATTTTCAATAACCAAGCTTGAAAGTGCTGTTAATTAATCTGGCTTTAATCTTAGTTGGCAACTGGTACGATGAACATTTCAAATTTAACCTGAAGTCAGAATCTTGACAAAATCTTGACTGCTAACATAAATCACTAGATTCTGGGGTTTTCAATTAGGAAGGAGTGGATGTAATTGTAAGAATGTTTCACTAAATAGGTTTTAAACAAAAAGTTCTCCTATGTCAGACACAAATTATTTGTTTTAGTATTAAAACGTGTTGAGAGGATCTATGAATTGTGTTTGATTGGGGGGAAAGGCTGAGATATAAACAAATAAACACCATCTTATATAAGGTATCCACTGAGGAGCTAAATCATAACCAAAGTGTGTATGATAACAAGGAAAAAAATGAGTAAGGCAAGCAAATCTGTTTCGGTCTTTTTATTGATTGATCGACGTAGTGCCAGGAATCATTAAATCATTCAACACTTGTGCACCAGTTTGTGTTGTTTTTATTTCCTCCTCTTGATAATATTCCACTAACTAAATAAATCCATTAATTTATCAGTTGGAATGTTATGCAGTCTTGCTTTTCAACATTTTTCTAGTTAAAATCTGCCAATAGTCATTGAAAGAAGGATGTTTAGCCACAACAGTACTGTCAGTGCATCAGTGTTACAGATAGGTGAGATACTCAAATGCTGGACATTCCAACATACAAACCTGTTATCAAAGAGAAATAAACTACTGGCAATACAAGGCCACAAAAACAATTTTCACACCAAACTGAACGTAATAGAGGGCACATCACACACACAAGCTGCTGTCAGTTATACATATCTGCCAACACACTGACCCCAATATCTACAGGTGTATCACCAACACTTTCTATTTGACCGTGAATACCATAGTATACTTTTCTTGTTACATAAACATATATACAGTTGCGCTGACATAGAAAAGCATGCTTTTGCATATTGGAAGGTTGTTCGGTAAACTTTACACTAAATCCATAACATTTATCAGTACAGCATTGTTCCAGCAGCAGTAATTTAGACTAACAAATATAGTCTGAGGAAACAGGCTATTATAATTCACTTTTATTACAGATCTTGTACAGTATTAACATGCCTTATGATGCAGTATTATCATCCTCTCTCCTATATATATTTTTTAATTATGTGATTTGTGTGAACACTCAAAAAGACAACTGTCTGATCTAGATAGCAAATAAAAAAAAAACAACACTAAAATCAACAATTGCCTTTCGGTCCAAAATAAATAAATACTCCATTGAAAAATACAAGAAAAAAACAGACATTACATTTTGTACAACAATTATGCATCTAGAGTTATTTTGTGCAACATAATACAGAGATACGGTCAACACAAGAAACACATATAATGTCACGCCAATTAGGTATGAATAAATCAGGATGACAAGCAATGATATTCTTTTGACGGATGTAGTGCAGCTGCTCGCACAAACTGACTTGAAAAATAAACTTTCGAAAACCATGTAAGCTCTCTGATATTGCCAATCTCATGCTCTGCTGAATCACTCTCCACAGGCCAATGGCAGCATTTTCTTCTCTGCCACAGAGCTGGTACAGTGTGCCTGTTTTGTCATCTGTATTAGTTCAGCTATCACACCTTGCTGCTGGCAGACAAATAATTGTAACCTTTATTGAGCCAAGCAAGTCGACTAAGAACAAATACAAAAAATGTATTTACAGCAGCGGCTTGCAGTAGTTCACAGCTCTTACAAGCCCATGAGCCAGTACTGGGATCGTCTCCATCTCCATGCAGATTGGGCTTCTTTTTTCACTAGCTGCCTTAGCAGTAAATGCACATTGCAATAAGGGGAGAGAAACCATATAATGCACTTAGAAGATAAAACCAATAAACAAACAAATACAAAATATAAATAAATAAATATATAAATATATAATGAATAATAAAGACATCTGCATAAAATCTAAAATAACATAAATTTCTTCCAGCACAAATTGAGCTCTTAAGCGCATAATTTGGTGGTAAAAGATAAATATGGACAGAAAATGACAACTTTACATTTATCAGAGCCTGTATGGTACGGTTTTCAAACAATGTGATATTATTCTGAGATAGTACTCTCAGAATAATATATACTATTATGACATTCTTTATAATTTACATTAACTGTAAAGTATCTGAGGGAAGGTTGCTCTGCCATCTCGACAGTCTACATCATCACGTTTTCTGAACAAATTAAAAGGGGATTGAGGTCAAAGGTCAAAGAGACTGCAAAGTAGGGGAAATACATATGCCTTTACAGTTACATTATACTATTACATCCCGATATTTATGTATTCAGTGTGTAGAATGTAAGTCATTTAGGTCAACTTCAACACCATTTGTTTGTAAATATTTAAAAACGCTCACCACAGATCCAAACAAAATAAATTAATCAAAATGAAACAAATATTTTGGGGAGGAGAAAGCCATTGAGAGTCACTCCTCTGGGAGTTTTTTAGCACTGCCTCTCCATGTAAACACAATGGATCAAATATAACCACTACCTGGAGCTGGCACCCAGGCTCTTCCCCACTCTACTGACCGGACTCTTCACTTTTTGTTCTTCAGCTGATTGGCCAGCCAGTCCAGACCCTCGTAGAGACCGTCTCCACTGGTGGCGCAGGTGGCCTGAATGTACCAGTTGCGGTGGCGTAGAGAGTGCAGGCCCAGCTTATCTGTGATCTCTGCAGCATTCATGGCATTGGGCAGGTCCTGAACAAAATCACATCAGGTGTGTCAATCAGGAGGCCTCAGTTGGTGGAAAAGTGAAAAAAACAGGGAATACATAGGAGGAGACACAAGTAAGCCTATACCTGTTTGTTGGCAAAGACTAGAAGGACAGCATCCCGCAGCTCGTCCTCAGCCAGCATCCTCATCAATTCCTCACGAGCTTCGTTCACCCGCTCACGGTCATTGCTGTCGACCACAAAGATCAACCCTGCAGGGTGAGATACATGTCTTTTTAAGGGTTAATCAAAACAAAACCATCGGCTCTACTATCCCTGAGTCCCTATTCCTCCCACTGTTTAACAATATGCTGACATCATACTGTTAAAAAAACATATTGCTAAACCAAATGTATTCATTGCAGAGGCTTTCAACATGACTAAGATGATAATAATTCGAAACAGTTGGAGGCTGTTTGCAAATGACCTCTTTTAAAACATTAGTCAGATATGCCCTCAGGTGCTGGGGGCGAGCGTGTGCTGCAGGATCTGCCACAGGACGGAGCGACCCTGTTAACTCCAACAAGGCCAGCTAGTGATCATCTAAGAGGCTGCTGGTCTGGCTCACCCTGGGTGTTCTGGAAGTAGTGCCTCCACAGGGGACGGATCTTGTCCTGGCCACCCACGTCCCACACAGTGAAGCTGATGTTCTTGTACTCCACCGTCTCTACATTAAAACCTGAATAAAAAAACAAATCAAAATGAGTTACACAAGCTGAAACAACTCAGTAGCAGGTGTTTTACATATCCGCTGTCTCACGCACCGATTGTGGGAATGGTGGTGACGATCTCCCCCAGCTTCAACTTGTAGAGGATGGTGGTTTTCCCAGCAGCGTCCAGCCCCACCATGAGAATCCTCATCTCCTTCTTGCCTATCAGGCTCTTCAAAAGGTTGCCAAAAATGTTCCCCATGATGTATGGCGACTCTCACCTCAACTGCAACAGAACTGTTACACAGGGAACTGAAGAGAGCACTTTCCATATCTAGCAACAAAGCAGCCAAAACAAACTGTGTGAAGCATAGAAAGTCAAAAACCACACAAAGAAATCATGCGGTGAGACACAGTAGCTCTTCGAAAGCAACTCTCAACATTACCACCTCGTTAGGGTTAGGGTTTGAAGCCACCTCACAGGAAAGCCAGTAAAAGTATACTTCACACCTTGGCAGGCGGCTGACCTGACTTAAAGGCTGTTGCTTTACACTGTACACAGCTTTCAGGTGAAACCGGCCTCCATATTGGATCTCTGTTATGTGGATCAGCTTTCATGTGGTGCAGAGTAACAACCTTTATGCTGTTTGATGGCAATTGAATAAATGCCAGTGTAACAATCGATTCGTATTATATTAAATGACACATAACCTCAGGTTGTGAGATAAGGCCTATGGTGCACACAGACTATAGCTTTAAGGTGAGAGGCTTTATCCCTGACCATTGGACATATTATAATGTGAACTTTTCATATTTTTGCACAAAACCGACAGCCTTAAAACAGTTATATTGTACATACTTGTTATTGTAATACTTCTATTTTATATTCATGTTCTTGACTGTTGCAGTACTTAACACTATTGTTTATTCCGTTTTCATATGTTTATTGTATGCACCAAGTGAAAAATTCCTATGGCAATAAATATCATTCTGATTCTGATTGAATTTGACTTTTCTGTCTTGGTATGGCCCTTTTAACAGGCCAACACTGCTGTCAACTTGTGCTAACATAATACCTAAGGGGCATTCTTTCTTTGCTAATTTAGGTATATTCCAAAATTAGTACAACAATTCCATCCACAGCCTACTGTGAGGCAGTTGGAGCATCCCCCTTTTGCTCTAGAAAGCCTTTATTTTTGACGATGCGCTTGTAACTGATGCTTTCACTGACTAGATACGTGTCCATTCATTAATATCACGCTGTAGCTGCTAGCATAGCCTGTTACATCTGCAGTGGCCGCACATCCATCGTACATCTGTCATAACGCGAGGGGAAGACGGCTGATGCTGCAGTCCAAGCAGGCGATGCATTTTAATGAGCCAAATTACGTATATAGCGTGAAACGATAATTATTCGGGCGTAGTTAAGATAGCGTCAATATTAGCTAGCTAGCTAACGTCTTCAGTATTTGAAAATGTTTTTATCCGGGTCAAATTGTGTGCTGTAATCCCCCTCGTACAAGTCACGACAAGCGCAGCAGTCGGCCTGATATCGTCGATTAACGGTATTTCATTTACCAAGAAGCGTTAGTAGGCGTTAAAACAGCGACACATTCGCTGCGGGCACCTTTATTACTTGCATACATCTTTGAGCATTTGCCACCATTTGTAACTCATTCACACTTACCCCTCAACGGCACGGCAGGCAGGCAGGCTACCAGCTGGATTCAGGCAGAGGACTGGATGATAGTCTCGCGATGAGCAATGGTTGTAAACCTGTGTATTCTCGCGATAGTTGACTGTCACCTCTCACGTTTGCCATCCCCGATGACTTGTTCAAAGCCAGCAGCACTGCTGGAGGGCAACTAATAATTGTAATTTAATTGTCTCTTTATAAAACATGAATACTCGTATGTAACATCAGCATCGAGCTTGATAGCCTACTGAACCTGCTTTTTATTTTAATTTTAGATCAAATAGTGTCCAGCTTTTATTCAACACAACACAATATTATTTCTGACAAATAGACATTGCATGTGTTTAAATGTTATTTCTGTGCTGTTACAACATGAAACCAACAGTTGAACCAATATAAAATGTAACAGAGCGTCTGCAGGCCAACATGCTTAAATAAATAAAACAGGAATCATCTTAATGAATAAGTAAATGGCAACTGTAATAGGATGCCAAGTGATACTTCCTGTGTGACAGATAATGGAGGTGACAGGAGGAAACAAAACATAGACTGAATCAATATTATAGCAGGTTACTAACCTCAAGTACAGATTGTGTATGTATGTGTTTTCCTGTACATTTATGGGGTTTTACAGGTGGCAATACATGTAGGAGTTAGGAAGGAACCTCCCTCCAGGTGTGGGTTTAACCCATCAACCATAACAAAACAACCCCATTGTGATTAAATGACATGCCTGAGACCAGTCCCACAGACATAGGTGAATCCAATGTTTGTCTCCCACTTCCTCTCTGTTGTGTGTCAGTCAGTGGTCCAGTGATAGATGTGTTTATCAACTCAGTGGTGAAGGCTGAGGAATAAAGAGGGGAGCAGATGTTTGCAGCTGCAGACCAGATTATGGGGTGGAGTGGATGTTCGGGGAGCCTGCCGAGTTTGTGTGCACAGGGAGCTTCTAGAGGGTTACAGGGGGGTTACGGCGGGCTCGGGTGGTGGCAGGAGAGGTGGGGTGGGGAGCTATGACTTAAAGGAGCCTTTCCTCTGAAGTGTCTGCCAGCATGCACCCCAGCAAACACAATCACAAGTCTCGTTGGTTCTGCTAGCTGAACTAATGAGGGCCTATGCGTTGAGGGCAGGGGCTTTGATGTTCTGGGTAGCTGGCTCCTTGTGTTTTCTCTCCCGCTCTCCTTCGTTGCCTGTCCCACATCAAAAATGAAAGGGGAGTTGAGAAGCAGATGTTTTGAGGCATGAATTTATACAGAGTACACTTTATTCACCCCCATCTCCACACCCCCATTTGTCCTTTGCTTCTGCATCTCCGCTGTACGTACAGCAAGGATCTATCTCCCTATCTTTATATCCAACTAAACACACTAAATCGCCTTACTTTATACATATAATCATCCTGTCAATCAAAGTGGGTAACTTTTATCTCTCCTAACTTCCTCTCTCTGCCTCCCTCTCTTTAATTTCAGCCCAGTCTGGTTGTCATTACTCAGGGGGCAGTCAATGTGTTGCTATGCATGTGTCTACGTCTGCAGCAATGAGGGGGAGAATGGGAAAGAGAGAAAAAGAGTGCAGAGAGGGAGAGAAACCAATTCCAGGCTGTCCACCAACCTCTGTCTCACACATGGGAGAAACAGTGACAGGAAATTCCCTTTCGAAGCAGCTCCAGGGTGAAATGATAAAGGAATGAAGAAATGCAAACCAGAAATCCATTCGCTTATCATTCCATACGAGTCGCCGTCTCCCTTTTATTACCTCACTAAATACCAAACCAACAACAGTCGATTCAGCCACTGGCACTACCATTCCCCGGGAGTTGAGGGATATATTGACAGAAGTCAACTTAATTGGCACAAAATGCTATATGGCAGACCTAGCATGGAGTTTGGATCATCTAAGATATCGAGGAATGCTGCTGTTGTAAATTCAGTCAGGTGTTGACATGAGAGTTTTGCTAAATCTGCAGTGTAACTAGAATGAAAGTGCAAATCACTCAGGTCACCAGGAGTTCTGTCTGACAGTCCATATGTGCGCACCAGCATGCATGTTTTTGATTGTGCGTCAGTAGTAGTATTTCTACATGTAAGTGTCTTTGTGCATGTGTTTGTGTGCCTGTGTTTATGTTTGTGTGATCTGTCTCCCAGGTAGCAGGGACACAGCGTCCCACGTGGTTTAGCGAGTCCCTTCCTTGGCTCTGAACTCTGGACAGATGATCCCCTCAGATGCTCGCACAGCAAAGACCGGTATACTCACCCCCACTCTCCCACTCTCTGCTCTCTTGATGCTTCTCCCCAGTAATAAAAGTCATACTTTAAGGAAATAATATCCTGCAGCCATAAAAAGTTCTTCTCTCAGCATAAAGTGGCCATAAAAAGGCTCTCACCTCCCAAATTTGTAATGCGTAGAACTTGCCTCCCCATTTACACAGCAACACACACACACACACACACACACACACACACACACACACACACACACACACACACACACACACACACACACACACACCCTTCAGCATCAGTACAAGACTAAAGCAGGTCCATCTCTCACTTTGACATGTACTACATGTGGGAAGAATCTATGGAGTGCTCGGACTGATGAAATCAAACGAAAAACAAAAGCAAGCACAGAATAAAAGAGTTGAGTCATGATTTCATAGGAAAGGTGACACACATCACATCACAGTTGTATTCATGAAAAACATCACCACTAGTGACCCCTCCCATGAAATTAGTATTTTTTACAATGGTTTAAATAAATCTGAATGATTAGTTGTTTAGCGTGACAAATTCAAGGACTGACTTTGTCTCCAAAACTTTCCCATCTTGAGTTTTACAATTATACAAGTTTAATAAGCTTATGTGCTTTCTGTCCTGATATATCAGTCCTTCATAAACCACAAACAAACACTGTCCCTTATCTTGTCTTCTTCTATTAGTAAAACCCAAGATTTTGTGACTGACCCCAAAATAAGTACTGTTGCTCTGTCCGAGTCACAGGTGCAAAATATACAAATGGAGAAAATATCTTGGAGATCATTAGAAGATGTGAGATAAATTGCGCTAAGACTTTGTTGGCTAACAGCACAAGTCTGTCAGTAACTAGAACCAAAGAGACAGGCTCCAACACAATAATAATATTAATAATAATACATTTACAAATATACATGAACACATTAAAAAGCACAGCTACTGTACAATGAGATGAGTCAGCATGTAGACATTGAAATAGAAATGCTTCTCTGCTGTTGCTCTTCTTTGTTTTGTGGGATAGAAAAGATTGGGTATAGGCTTTTTTCATGGCTGAGAGGGCATGGTCTAAACAGACCATGGCAAGACAAATAACATGAGTCACCTCTTCAATCTCTGACTTGGCATTTTGAGAATAACAGCGGCTACAAAGAGAAAATAGATCCCAGATGATGGACCAAAAAAAAAGGAAAGGGGGGTATAAACCGATTTTTGGGACAGTTACACAAGGAGCAAAACAAACGCTTGAACAAAAGGAGTGGGCGAAGGGACAGGCTCACCATCTTGAGTTCTGGATGGGTAAAGGCAGCTGGGACTGGGAGAACTGGAATCTACTTGCACACATTGACCCACTCTGTGAGACGACACTCCTCGCACAGCACGTAGCAACACCAGTGGAACCTGCAATTGCAGCGCTCGCTGCGTGTCTGTTTCAGGATGTTGTGTCCACGGCCGCAGCACAGCGAGCCGCAGCTGTCTGTGCTGTAGCTGGTTTTGTTGCAGATGCGTCCTTGTGTACCCGGAGAGTCTACGGATGCATCACGCTCACAGAAATCAGGAGACTTCTCAAAGTACACCAGCTCTCTGGACATGGTTCGACGGTGGCCTCCGTTGAGTCCCCCTGTGCTCCCGCTGGCGCTGTTTCCTGTTCGAGGGTTGAAAACCCCATTGTTCTTGTTCTGAGAGTTGACAAAGATGGCTGACAGGAACTTTTCCTTGAGTAGAGAACCCACAACCCGGAACTCTGGAGACACATGCCAGCAGGTCTTAAACTGACAACTCCCTGATGTGCCATGACACTTGCACTTCCTCTTCATGTTGTCAGTCACTATCTGTGTAGAGAAATGTAAATTATGTAACAAATCAGAAATGCAACCCTGATGAGGATATATGCCAGAGATGAGTGAGACTGCTATCCGAGCAACATTAAGAACACAGTGGATAAGCACATTACTCACCTGTCGTCCCACCCGGTTGTTATGTATCCTCATGCGAGCGTGGATGTCTCTTGGAGACCCGCGGGAGTCGAGCCAGTCCCTGGAAAAACGGTCCCCAAAGCGGACGTCATGACTGCAGCCCCCCCACTCCCACGTTTCCTGCATGGAGCTAAGCTCATCTGGTAAAGGCTTGAGCGGGGCGGAGGGGTGGGTAGAGCGCAGGCTAGTGGGCAGGTCGCCATGGTGACCGTTTAGCTCTGAGGGTAATGACCGTGTCATCCTAAGGCCTACTCCACCCTTCTGCAGGGTCTGCAGCTGCAGCTGTGTGAGTTTCAGCCGGATCTTGTCATCATCCTGGCGACGCTTGGCCTCGCAGCCACACCCCCGCAGCTTGCCCATGCTGCAGGCCGAGGCCACAGAGTGAGCCACACCCGCTGCCAACAAGGCCAGAGAGAGGGCACTCTCGCGAAAACCTGGGAGCAGGAGATACAGTACACACTCAGCAAGTTGAAAATGATAAACAGTCCTGCGTCTGTGTGCAGAACAATCCCTACTCTCATACCTCCACCTCCACCACCACCCATAATCCCAGGTCACATTTTGACCATCATTAGCTTGCCTCAGGCTCTCACCCCTGTTGAGGATGGTATTGTGGGGGGGAAGCTTGCCAAGGCCCTCCAGTGAGGAGCAGTTCCAGCGCTGGTCCCGGAGCTGGTGCTGGCATTCGTGAATGGCCACCTGGATGCCCTGCAGAGCGGAGGCCGTCACATCGGGGCTCCGCACACACATCCGCATCTGACGTTTACTGAGGCCTGCCAACCTCAGGCACACTGAGTTAGGGGTTAGCACTGGATCTCCTGCCACCTTCAGGCTGAGGATATCATTACACAGCACCCTGCAGAGAGAGAAAGAGAGGGAGAGAGAAAGTTTTTTTTTTTTGGGGGGGGGTCATTAGAGCTGGTCAGGAGTTCATTAGTCAAATCCAGAGAAGTATTTGGCAATGGAATGATGTTTTGGATACTTAAGAAAATCAGAAAAATACAAAACCATGGAGATTTAAGATGGATATACTACAAAATGTATCTAATCTCTAAGGGCTTTCCCAGACACACATAGCAATAAAATGCACAAGTACATTACTACAGAGTTTCTACAGATGATGCTTAAGGGACAAATACAATTCTAAACATATCATCCAGCCGTGAAGTCCCAAAAGCGGAGAGTTAGGCCTACTTGCCAAATACATCTTATGGAGAATTAAAAATAGTGGGATTGTTAATTCTGGAATAGGCAACAAATCTAAAAAATAAACATTGATTCCAATGCTTCAATATTACAAAAATGAAATCAAAGACAGATGTTTCTCTTTTTAACTAAATATGTTAAATATTCGTTTCAATCATACAGTCATACACAATAACTTCCCTCAATTCTTGCCGAATTCCATATAGCAAGAACCCGCATGTAACATCAACTCTCCTGACGCTCTCAAGTGCACTCACGTTAATGCAGGTGACATAAGTGCTGCTGCCAAAATCAAGAATTGGTCCCAACGGAGTTTGTTTGATAGCTCCATTTTGTAAAGCGTCTTTCGCGACGTGACATTAAAACACTGGTAATAAAGTCCTGTATTGAATAAGAATATCACAAAAGGAGAAGAGTGGAGTATTATCGATGCACCGCCAAACCGAAGAGTGAAGACGGAGAACAGAGGAGCTCGAGGGCGAGAGTAAACGGGAGGGGGGAGAGGAAGAGGGGAGGGGAGATGCCTCCACAGGCGGCTGTTTGCAAAATATTGGACAACAAGAAAGTTGGATCACCAGTTGATCATTTTATCATTTGAGAGTGTGATAATTCGTCCAAGCGTAAAATGACTTCTCCAAACTTTTACGCGCACCACAAGCCGTGCGCTAAAATACTGGATTCCTATAAACATAGGCTATTTAATAGGCTATAGAAATATGAATGTATTCAGACTTGCTTTTTATTGGTGGGTCGGTGGATTATGTATGATAGACTTCCATTTCATTCCATTCCATTCCATTTGGAGAGAAAGAACAAAGAAACGCTCGGTAAAATGAAATATGGAACGTCAAAGAAGATTTTGTCATAAAAGGGATGAGTTAAATGATGAACGGGGGGGAGGGTTCCACTGTACGACAGGGAGGCAGCAGCAGGCAGGCGGCTCCGCTAACAGACCCTCCAACAATACTGTTTTAGGCATGTGCTCCCCCTTCCTCCCACCTCCATCAGAGCGGCTGTTCCTCATTGTTGCGTTTGAAACAACTTCACTCCAAAGTCTTTATTTCAGAGTATAAAATTATATAGACTACATAAATTACGGGAGTGACAGCTCGGATTTTTTGTGTGATTATTAATCACATTATGGCGTCATGCTCCAACAAAATGCGTTATAGTACGTAGGGCCACGATGGCTTTTAAATACATCTTATGCTTATTGAAGACTACCAAACAACTCAATTCAATATCTCAATTATCTATTCAAATTCGTGTTTCATGCTCAGTAATGACCAGGCCAATGAAACCAGATACTCAGGTCAATTAACATATTTATCCAAATTAAGCATCTTAAACAATCTCTGCTACTAAATAAACAGGCCAATCACTCAAATAGTGAGACTGCTAAGTATATCGCAAATGTTTTCTCAAATCGGACTTATAATAATAGACAATGCTGTTTGAATCGAGAAGGTGCATGTGCTTTACTTTCATAAAATTAAGTTAAAACCCCCCTCGAACACGGTTCGCATAGTGACACCAATTCATCTAATCTCCTTCCATTCCCTAAGCTGCAGCAATGAAAAGTGCATTAGCATTCTGCCTTGGCGTGTATATCTAAGTGGCTTAAAAAGTGATTTGAAGTTGATTTGTATATAAAAGGCCCCCTTTATCCGGATTGAAGCTCTAATCTGCTCGGTGTCGCATGACTGCTCCAGGAAACTCGTTTGAGCACCTTCATATAAGGCTGGAGTATAAACGTAGGATGGCTGTCATTAAATCCTTTTTACAAAAGCCCACTTCCTTTTACTGTCATCTGAGGGAGGGGGGGGGAGAGAGAGAGAGAGAGAGAGAGAGAGAGAGAGAGAGAGAGAGAGAGAGAGCGATGGAGAAGATGGGGAGGGGGGGATTATTCAAGATACAACCTCTGCAGTGACTAATGTGGAATATGCAAATTAGCAGATACATGTCACATAATGAAACATTCACCCATGAACCAACATGGAGAAGTTTGGGGACACTGAAGCCTGCTCCTAGTCTGGGGTTAGATGGAGATGCCGCAAAGTGGCTCAAGCTGTGATTACACTGGGCTACATGTGCGTCGAGGGAGGTCTGCAGGCCAGATGTTTGGAATGTTTTTTATTCTTACTCGTCCCCTCTTTTCCTGGTTCATCATACATCAGACTTCTGATTGGAGGCCGTATTTCATCTCTCCCGCGCTCGAAAAAATATTTAAGTAGCCCAGCAGGCAGTGTGAGTTATATGACAACTAAGATCGTATTGCGTCTTTCTACGTGCAAGTGTCGTGGTGCGTGTGCGCGCGCGTGTTGAGCAATTAAGACTGGTGATAACAGTTTTGTTTATTGGGTCTGATCTAAATTATCTAAATATAGGCTATTACGAGACCCTCATAAAAAGGTTTTAATTAATAGTTGGTGTCATAATGTAAAACGATATTTTTAAAGGGATTAGTGTAAAAAGGAAACGAAGTGAACAGAAATGTCTTTATTCACTGCACATTTTGGGAGCGCATTTGGAGAAAGGAGGAGGAGATGCGGTTAGGGAGTAGGCTAATCCAACCACCGGGTAAAAAAAGGGCAGTTTTAGATGGCTCATATTCCGCTGTAACTGTATTGCACCGTGACACCAGCTTTGAGCAGCGACGGAGCACCAAACCAGGCGCACCCACAGCATTTGTACCAACACATCACTGCTTCAGGGGCACTTCTTCTTTCTGCAAGACTGGATGGAAGAAAGCGCACGGCCAGTGGGAAAATACTCTCAGCTGCACACATTAACAGGGAATCGATTATGTGATGACCGTGAGATTCCACAAGTAATATGCGCAACTCTTTGGATTGTCCTATTTTTTCTCTTCCTTTCTTTTTTTCTGCCCAGTTGTGTTTCCTTATTCATTGTGCGCCCTATGAAGAGCATTAACTATCCCTCCCTCCAATCCTATTGAAAAGGCTCCGAAAAAAAACAGAGGGAGATGAGAGCAGCAAATCCCTTTTTTATTCCCCTCGTAGCGCTCAATAAGAGAAGAATGTGTTGCCTATCAGTCACCGAGGGGATCAAGTCTTCGGGACTGTCCCACGCGTTCAATGCGCCGTGCAGAGCATCACTGAGAGAGACAGAGTGAAGAGGACTGCAGCAGCAGTAGCATCCTGCCTGGACACTTGACATCATTTAGCAACCTGTCTCCACTCAAGATCCATTTAAGTCAATTAGGGCGGTCTGCTTCTCTCACCTTTCAAGTCCTCTTACCGGACTGTAGCGTGGTGAGTATATACACCTTGCAGCATTTTGACCATAATTCATTAGATCATAATCAGGGTGCAAAATTACCTTTTTTTTGTCCACCAGCCAATGTTCAAATTTTCAACATTGTTTTTTTTTTGGGCTGGTGAGTGAAGCAAATTTCCCAGCCACTTGCATAATTTAGCATTTAGCTGGTGGTTATGATGGTGCTAATTTTGTACCCTGATTATAATGATAAAATATATTATCATATGGAATCAGTTGTAAGCAACTGAGATGTGGGAAAACTGTGGGAAGGCTTCTGTCTATTTTTTCTTGTTTTTAGGCCGATTGTTTATTTTAAAGCTATTTTCATTTTGTTATAAAGTGTGCATATCTGTGCTGGAGTGAAAAATTCAAAGATATTTGGAACTAGGCTATAACTTGGTCTGAGCTAAATCTATTTAACATTTTTTTCCTTCTCATATTTGACTTGACTTGAAGACACGATGAGGAGTCTGGCGCTGCTGTTAGGGGTGAAAGCCGCCTGCATCCTGCTGGTGTCTTCGCTCTCAGGCACAGGGGCCGTCAACAACAGCGGCCGGTGGTGGTGAGTTCACCAGATAGCCTACTACATTCATTTAGTTATCAGCAGCGTATTGAAAACTTCCTATTTAACGCTGGTTTGAGCGGGGAAGATCCTGCGCTACCGTATGAACGGTGTTTTATTGGGCTGCCACATTCCATGCTGCATGCTCGAAATAATGTGTTAGTTTTGGCACCGTTCACAACTTCTGTTCAGCCTTTGAAAAAGAGCAACCGCATGATATTAAATCTTGTGGGGTCTATTTTTAATGTATTGTCCTTTCAGTGGAATTACAGCAGACTATTAACAAATTAACGAATTACATTTGGTTTACCTTTTATTTGCGGTAGATTTTATTTTCTCTCTCTCTCTCTCTCTCTCTCTCTCTCTCTCTCTCTCTCTCTCTCTGCTTCCCTGTCATTTGGACTTTGTGGTTTGAACACGAGACAACATTTTTCAGTCCAATGTGGGATAAATTAAATATGGATTTATTTCATAGCTGAAAGGAATCCCATTCGAGGTCTTATCCAGGGTCGTGCTGATCAAATAGACTACTGTACATTGCTACATTGTCTGTACAGCGACCTAAAACTAAAACTGCTAATTATTTTGTTATGGAAAACAAAACTAAAATAGGATCTGTAGTTTGCGTCAATGGGCATGTTGTCTTGCTTTTGTTTAAAAATCTATAAACTGTGGGTTGGGTTTGTTGAGGTAATGATTTAACGAAAGATTTTGTCGTTTTGCGGTGTCATTAGATGGACAGTATTTGCGCACAACGTCAGGCGTTTTCAAATATTTAAAATGTCAACTGAAATCCAAGAAAACATAGGAGTAAAAAAAATACACTGCGGAGTTGTAGGGATGAAGAAAACATCCAAAAAGACGGCACTATTATTAATGTTCCCAGGCCTAGGTCAGCCCTCCAACAGGCCAAGACTCGCCCTCTTTTCCGGATAATAATGCTTAACAGAAGAAGCAGCCATTACACTACAAGTGAATCAAAAAATGTTGACAGAAATCTCACATAAATTGCCAGCAAATGAAGTGGAAAATTATAAAGCCTGTGTACTGAAACACTCAAACTAGAAATGTTTTGAAACCTGACCACCACAGTGAGTGCATTAAAGCCATAATGTGAAATGTGTATAAAACTGGAGAAGCGCAGGTGCAATATTTGGACACAAATGGTTATAAAGCCAAATAAAAGAATGTTTTCTGATATCATGTGGCAGAGGGTCAACACACATTGAGTTAAATAGTATTATAAAAAAAAAGCAGAATGGTTATTGTTATTTGCTACTTGTATCATAAAGCATAGTCTACAGAATATGAGTTTTTAACATTTTTGGTAGAGAGCATTTTACACCATAAACCTAAAGGTCTAATGTTTGTTGACTTGTGACCTTTTGACAGGATGGGCATATTTGTAGGTGAGATTGGACACTCATCTAAAAGTGTAGCCCACTTCTCCTAAGCTTTTTGGTTTATCACATAGGACAAACAGAAAAGAAAAGAGAATTATGTTTAACAGGACAACACAGATGCAAACCTGTGAGGGAGGATTTCCTGTGAGTATGCCACTTATTACAGGGCATAACAGATGCTTAATATTTAGTAGAAGAATATGGTTACAAATTCTAATAATGAAACTGACACGTCATTGTATCTGGTTCAGACCCAAGTGATTTATAAACAGTAAGAAAAATATGTCATGTTATTTGCCAAGCCGACATTCTGACTCAGAGACTTTCCTCATTGTCTTGAAACAGTGTGTCACTGTTGTACATAATTAGAACTATAATTTTAAGAAGGCACAACACTCATGAGATGCCAAGACACATCAGTTTAAGAGTTTAGAGGGTCACTTATGAGCTACATGCATAAACTGCCAGCTCCTTGACTCTGATTTCCGTTGTTCTTCTGTTGTGCCAGGGGAATTGTCAATGTGGCCTCCTCATCCAACCTCCTCACCAATTCCAAAAACGTGCAGTTGGTCCTGGACCCAAGCCTGGCCCTACTGAGTCGTCGCCAGCGCCGGCTGATTCGGCAGAATCCTGGCATCTTGCACGCCATCGCCGCTGGGCTGCACACTGCCATAAAGGAGTGCAAGTGGCAGTTCCGCAACCGCCGCTGGAACTGCCCGACCACCCACAGCCCAGCAGTTTTTGGGAAAATTGTCAATCGTGGTGAGCCTCTCTTGTCTTTCTCACCAGGCATTACTTGGACAATTTTGGCCAGGATGTAAGGGAATCTCTTGTACACATTTAAAAGCCTTTGTCTCTAAATATTTTCCCATTTTAGCCAAAAAATTGGCAAAGCCAAGTCTAAAAGGTTGGAATTGGTTCTGACTGGGAAGTTTTGATGTTGTTTTTCAGGTTGCCGAGAGACAGCATTTGTATTTGCCATTACCAGCGCAGGGGTGACCCACGCTGTGGCTCGCTCCTGTTCAGAAGGGGCCATTGAGTCGTGCACATGCGATTACCGCCGCAGAGGTCCTGGAGGGCCAGACTGGCACTGGGGGGGCTGCAGTGACAATGTAGACTTTGGCCGGATGTTCAGCCGTGAGTTTGTGGACTCCAGCGAGAGGGGCAGAGATCTGCGCTACCTCACCAACCTACACAACAATGAGGCTGGCAGAATGGTAAGGATTTGATACTCAAACATGCCACAATTGCCTGTTTTTGTCAGAATTCCCAAGCGCTTCACATGTATTTGTGATTTACAATGTGTAAGATTTCATCAGTAGCCTTTGGTCTTCCTTTTTGCAGACTGTGTCATCGGAGATGCGTCAAGAGTGTAAGTGCCATGGTATGTCAGGCTCCTGCACCGTGCGCACCTGTTGGATGCGCCTGCCCAGCTTCCGCACAGTGGGAGACTTCCTTAAGGACCGGTTTGATGGTGCATCCAGAGTTGTTTATGCCAACAAGGGAAGCAACCGTGCCTCTCACAGAGCCGACCCCCGACATCTGGAGCCTGAAAACCCGGCTCACAAACCCCCATCTGCCATGGACCTGGTCTATTTTGAGAAATCACCAAACTTCTGCTCCTACAATGGCAAAACGGGCACTTTGGGAACTTCTGGGAGAACATGCAACAGCTCTTCCCCAGGCCTGGATGGATGTGAGCTGCTCTGCTGTGGACGTGGGTTTAAGACCTGGACTGAGAGTGTGACTGAACGTTGCCACTGCACTTTCCACTGGTGCTGTCATGTCAGCTGCTTGAACTGCACCAGTACACGAACGTTACACCAGTGTCTATGATCACAGGTGGACACCAAGTGAATATTTAGGCATATACGAAAGGCAAAGAACTTCTTAGCAAAACAGGTAGTTGGCTGAGAATGCCCATAGCACACAGGTGGTTTGAGATGTTAGGTAGAAGCTAGAAAAGCTTCAAGGCGGGTAAAGTGATACAGGGAACTCTCTGGCAAAAAAAAAAAAAAAAATCAATCAGTATTTTTGAAAACGGAAGATGGAGAAAAGCACAAATATATGAACAGGGTATAGAGGGAGTATATGTGCTTGCTCCTTGCTGTTGATGCTCAACAGTAATACAAGGGTATTTAAACACTAGAACCATCCGTGTAGAATGGAAATCATCCACATCCCTCAAGTGTTTACACTGTGGATAAATAGAATTAGAAGGGATGGTAATGATGTGGGGGAGAATCGATTGCTGTAACCAGGTACTACTAGAGCCTTCTTCTCCTCCACTGAGGGCAAAGACTGGACACAATGTTTCACAGATGTTTCTGTGGCCAGAGAGCCACAAACATGTGCTCCCATAAACTGGTGAAGACCTCAAACAAGAGGGGAGTTATTTAAAAAAAAACTATGTTTTGTTTTCTTTTGCTGAAGTTTGGCTTCTCTCACATGAGACTGTGTTACGTTTATCTCCAGGGATGGGCAGTCTGTTCCCAGCTTGTGTACTTAGGCCCTGGATGCAGCCCAACCACTTATAATTTCCTCACCACATTTGCCCTTTTTATTTAGATTTCTCTGGAGTTGAATACACCTCAACCCTGATTTGCCACTCTGACTTACCACAGGATGGTCCTGATGTTACATGTCTGGGGCCAGTGGCCGCCAAGGAAAATAGAAACTGACTGAACAAATCTTACTGAGGCAATGTAATTTGAATGTATTAACAATACACTGAATATCATGGCATGACTAAATGTAGTTTGGCAAATCTGATGGGGTCAATTAAAACCTGCAGAATCTCACCATGCTCTCAAAATGAAAACTAATGCTATTCTGAGACATACATTGAGGAAACAAAAAGACACGAAGTTCCTGTTAATACATGAGTGTATTAACATTAAACTTGGTCCAGGTTTAAAGTAGGCTTATGTGAATTAATTCATGCTCGGCTGGAAAAAGCAGATAATCGTTTTATTTTAGTTTTAACAGCCTTTCCAGAAGAGATCATTCTGTATATCAGCTATGAGAACCAAAATGCTGTAAATACTAAAATATATGAATATATTTATAATGACGTCATTTGTAAGTTTGCTGAATGATCTATGCACCTGTCAGTGGCTGGAGAATATGCCATCATTAGTGTCAAGTCGGGAGATGTTTTGGTCTTATGCCTTTTTCTATTTTTGGTGTAATGTAGCGGACACAAAACCAACTCTTACTAGAAACAGAACATTATCACGTCTTTGCTTGTTTCCTGTAAAAACACTTGTGTTCATGCACTGAATATTTACCTTTTTTGTATTAGTGTAAATACAAAATATTTATTTCTGAGGATTTTTATACTGTTATAGAGAGATGTAAGAGAATACTTTTTTTGGTAGATTTTAATCAACAGATTTAGGCTCCAGTTGGTTTTGTATTGTATGATAGAACAATAAAGTCTATATTTTCAATTAAGTTCCCCTCCTGAATGTGTCAAAAGATGCTATTATGTCTGTTGTAGTCTGTGTTTGAGATAGTTTTGACAACCAACCAAGTGAACATATAAGCCTGTCCCTGGGTGTCCTTTGCTTAATCCTATTACCACCACCAAAGCAGCCTCTTTCTCCAGCTCACAAAACATCTCTGCATCTGTGCTCCTAACCACAAGAGATGGCCCCTGCTTATCTAGCCACATACCTTATTTTATACAGTATTGGATTTTACTGCATTGAATGCTTTGCTTCATTTGCTTAATGTTGGAAAGAAATAAAAGAAATAGAATGACAAATAATGAAAACCTAGAGTCTCCCCCAGCCCCTGGCAACCTGACTAACCACAGGAGTCTGGAAAGCTTTGCACTTTCTCCTTAGCCCACCACAGCCCAGGAGCAGCCAGGGTCATCCAGATAGAGCACAGTAAGGTCACCAACACACTCCCAAAAAATACAAAGGTCCTATTAACAGAGCAACAAAGTTGTAGCTGTAAGGCCAGACAGGGTGACATAGGACCAAGGACAGGGATGAGGCATTTTCTGAATGACGTTGATGTTACAGGGCAAAAGCGAGGGAAAACAAGGGGCAAGAAGTTAAGTAATAAGGGGGATGAAGAGGATACAAATAACAAAACAGAGCAAACTGAATCAAAATACTGCAAATGATGCAGTCACAGGAGGGTGGACAGCCAATCAAAACAAAAAGATAAGGACTGAAAATGTATACTGATTACAGAGTAACACAACTGACTGCTCCACAACACTAATATTGACAACATACATGATTTGGCTTAAAGAACGATATAAAGAAAGAAAAAGTCGGGAGAAAGCAAAAGCTCACAAACGTGAAAATGATACAATCCTGGCCTTGAGAGAGAATTAATAGGAGATCATGGATACACAGAAAGAAACAAAAAAAAGAGAAGTGGCAGAAGAAAAGAAGAGGGAAGGCAGAGTTCAAATCCCAGGCGTGAGAGTGAGGTGGGAGAGTTGGTAGAGAAAGTGAGTGGAGGGGGTGCTGCCTGTGGGAGTGCTGAGGAGTCAGTGATAATTAGCTCAATTAGTGACAAAGGCAGTGTAATAAATACCGACTTAGTGTCTGGGTCCCTGCTGGCCTCTCTCTGCGCAGCCTGCGATGTGGCCATGGCCTGACGGACAATTCATTAAACTGACAAAATACCCCACCGTCCAGGCGTGACGCAGCGAGTTAGCCCCCTACAGGCCCAGCTCATTGTTCTAATTGTCTGGGCTGGAGTCACTTTGTGGCCGCCCCCTCCTTCACCCACCCCGCCTTCACGCTCTGCCTTCAGAAAACCCATGGAGTGAATACCCCTACCTTACTCTCAAGTAGGTGATCGGCAGGTTGGGGGGAAAAAAGCAGTAAGAGTTCCTTGGGGTGGGGCGGCTGGTGGGGGAGGCAGTGGGATTAGCGAATGGAGGTTGCCTGGGAGTGCTGGGAGCAGCACCGATCGGAATGTAGGAGAGATGAGTCCAGAAGCTCGGATGCAGGACAAAGCGAGAGTTAATAAGGAAAGATTGAAGGGGCTGGCGACAATGGGCTGCCACCCGAGTCGAGATGAAATTGCTTCCGAGGATTATTGGGAGAGGGTGTGAGCGTTGTAGGCTTTTTTTGTGTGAGTGTGTGTTTGGTTGGGCATTTTGTGTGTGCAGGGGCAGGGGGAGCGCTGGATTGATGGCTGCCCCTCTGGTTGGGGAGCAGGGGACCAGGGGAGGCTAACCGGCTGTTCCCACAGTCTGTTCTGCTGCAGCCACCTTTGACACACGGGGCTGCCAGGCGGCAAGCAGGCAGCCATGGTGAGAAGGGCACAAACAAAAACAACAGCTCCAATACATAAGTCACTCTCTCTGGAAGGCTGGTGGAGAAGCGCAGGCTGGAGGTGAGGGCGTGAGGGTGGGGGGGGATGAAGGAGAGCAGGAAAGTGTGACTTGAGGAAAAAAAAGAAATAGAGATGCCACAAAATCCTGTCAGTTACTGTATTGCCAATATCTTAAGGTAATAACACATTGACATCCAGTTGCGGCTTGTATCACAATGTTAGTACAACATTGTTATTATGCAACATTTATTTTGTCTCTCTCCCATTTCATCAGCTTTCTGGTGGTGTCTTTTTAGGATCCTTAACTTCAGGCAGGGGTACATAGCAGGGGTACAGGGTTACGTAAGTTCGTTGACACTAAGAAATACAGCCACACTGCCTGCATTTGACCTAAGAGTGAGAGTATCACTTAAAAAAAAATTTAGGAAAGGAAACAGTTTTCACTTACCCACATTTTGCTCCCTACAATAATTAGGTCAATCACCACAGAACATACAGAGAAGATGATACAGCATACTGAAAGCACAGCAGCTTCATATTAAAATTCCTGCTAAATTGTGGATAAATGTTTGCCCGTTGGGTTGAGTTGGCTTTAATTTGAAGGGCGTATGATAAGGAATTTTGAATTGGGTTTGGGTCACCGCACTGAATGATAGGCTGCTCACTGTGGTTGGGATGGACAATGTGGCATGGCTTGGATCTGGCGCACAATACTGATTTGATTTCCGTTGGGCCTCAAAATTTCATTGTAATCCTAGCATTTAATTGTGCCAGGTTCCAATTAATTAGGGCATTGTTATAATGGGAAAACCCTTACACTGCTCATGTAATAATCAGAAGCATTTGTTTGATGCCATTAAGTGACCACAGGGCTGTTATGTAATAAGATATGCATTTACAGCCTCATCACACACATATTACATAAATTAATTATAATCAACTGAACCTCACCTAAAGTTACAGAAAACTATAGAGCGGATTAATAGCGGTTAATATGGTGGATCAAACTGACTCAAGTGTGAGAATGTGTACATGTGTGTGTGTGCAGTTTGTGTACATACCCAAGCCAGTGCGTGTGGGTGTGTGGATGGCAGCTGGGAAGCAGACACGGTCCAGGAGAATCGTCCCCTAGCAACTGACCTTTTCGGCAGATGGCAGTTCCAGAGTAACAGCCACCCAGCATCACAATGGCCATGGCCTCCTAACATCTCCATCACTTCATCATCTACTGGCCTGCCACAACCTGTCACACACAGGAGAGAGGGAAGGTTACATTCATCCCAGCACGCATACACGCATTCAAGTGTGCTCTCTTTTTTTATGCTCTCGCTTCAAGTCCAAAACATTCCACACACATCAGTTTGGGTCTGCCATCAACTGTTTCCATGTTCCTGGGGTATGCAGCAGGGTAGTCGAAAGGGGATGAGAGGAGGTTAGATTTAGGAGAGACACGGCGGACACTCGCGGCTGTCCACAAACCTCCAGACACTCTCAAACCACTGTTTTCCGTTGTTGGGTTTTCTGAACAGGGTGGGAATGTGGACAGACCACTCGACCATGGTGAGCAATCAGTATGTCTGTGGTCAGGCTCTGTGCCCCTGTGGAGCGAGATGGAGAGCAAGCCCTGCAGTAAAGGTGGGAGGGATATAACTTTGCAGTGTTTTTGTGTGACATGCCAACACTACACATGTGTATAAAGATGTTGTGAATAGGAGCCCCCTGTGACAGGCGTGAGTGAATAGGCATGTGCTGACAATATATTTTGAGTTATCAACACCCCGCACCCTCTGCACATACACAGCAGATTGTCTTGGCTTCATGGCCCTTTTCTCTGTTGGCCCATTTTTTTTGAGGATATTAAATACTTTTTCAACCTCAAGACTGCTGAGATAAACACCTCACGTGAAACATCACCTGTAATTTAATATCTTGTGGTCTTCACTCTATTGCAAATACTGAATGGTCAGCTTTAAGTACCGTTTGACCAAAAAGTTGAAATGCACAGGCAGCAGTTATTCAACAAGAAAAGGTTAAATCCCCAATCACACATCTGTGAATGGTTAACCTGGCAAGACCGGACAAGAGACAACAAACAGATAAAGTAACATGTCAAAATCGGTTCCACAGGGTTTTAGGTGGAAAACTGTGCGTCAGAGTGCGACTTTAAACCACTGTATATTCTGAGGGAGATCATATGCTAGCAAACACTGTTAGTCCTCCTGTAAACAGAGCGGTAATGACAGGGAAAGATGTTGGGCAAGGACAACCAACAGTAGAATATGTTTACAGACATCTGACAATGTATGGGTACAGCACGGCAGCGTTTCAGCTCTGAGATCCACATAAAATATGAGCACAAACTGTGATGGAATCTATGTGACACAACATAAGCCTAAACATCATTTCACCTGTCAGCAGGGATGAAGCATGTATTGATAAATTACAGTAATATGTGTCTGGCTATATTGAATGTTAACACTTCTTTATCCAAATGTACCTCAAACTGCCAAATGTATAATGTTTTTGTACATTACTGTTCATTTGGGCTACACAGTGAAATATAACTAACCATAGCAAGTCATAATTACTGTATCTGCACTTAACCAATATAGAGGATTGTGATGGTTTTATTATCAGTTGGCCCACTTTGACATCATCTGGACCACAACATGCCATGTTTGAGTCAGTAAACAGTACTGAGAAATATCTGAACGCATGTGGCTATTATCTCTAATGTAGTAATACTGTTGGAAACAAAAGGAGAAATGCTCAGTTTTTGGTTTTAATTACAAGCTGTGTTTTACAGCGACAGTGGGCGAGGGCTCAGCACTGACACAGCAGTAGAGGAATGTTTATTTGCTGCAGTTTAGGAACTGAGTGGCTTGCAGGAACTATGACACATTCCTGTGTCACTGGCTATCCTGCTCGCAGACACACTAACACATTCACACACTGGCGCCCCATGTGTTGGTTCACAGCTGCACAGACACACACACAAATATTCCCTCCTAATGTGTCCTGCACATCCACCGAATGTGGCTCCTTTGGAATCTGTAAGCAAGCTCAAATCATATGGCAACTTAGTGTGACATGACTTACTAGGCCCAATACTTCCCCTGCGTGTGTGTGTGTGTGTGTGTGTGTGTGTGTGTGTGTGTGTGTGTGTGTGTGTGTGCTAATATGTGTGTGTGAGCTCACTTGCATGTCTGTGTGGCTGGCTGCACACACCTCTCCATCTTTCCTTCTGCAGTTTTATCCATTATCCCCTGCATCTGGCAGCCAAAGCCTGTAAAGAAGACATTTCTCTTGGCAACTGTTTTTTAAAGACAGTGACACAGGTGACAGCCAACCACAGAAGCCACACATCTTCCAATCTACATGCATACTGAGAACTGCTTGCATAACAGAACCGCCCCAATCTCCCTCTCCCATCTCAAAACACACACAAGTTCTTTCTCACACACACAATACTGCTCCCACCCGTCTCTCTGCAATATACTCACCCAAGCTTTGAGAGCTAATCGCTTCCAGAGCCGGAGCTGTCCTACAAACTGTGCCAGCAGCCTTTCAGTACATTTTGCACCCTAAAACGTTCCTTCTGGACCCTAAATTAATATTGTGTGAGCGTTAATACATGAGCTGGGTTAGCTACAGAGTGATATTAAATGCTGCATGTTGTTGACATGAGCAGTGTCCAAAGTGCAAAGTTAAATAAGGAAAATTGCTCTGTAAATGTCATCATTTGAGATGCTACAACCATCAACAAATCATAAAAGGGTACTGAACTCTCAACATTGCCAAACACATTGTGTGTATAATTGAAATGGCACAATACATGCATTAATTAATATCACATGTCAGGGTACAGCTGCATTAAGCAGCTTCTCTGAACTGCAAGTATTTTGGGACTGGGAGACATCTTTGTTTTGCTTGGCTGCTAGTCATAATCTTTTCTGGCATCTGGATCATCTAAAAGACAAATGGGTGTGTTAGCTTGATTGAATAATTGTTCTGATTTTGATTGGCTACCAGCGACACATTTATCTAGCAGCCAAAAGATTTCCTTCGAAAATCCTCTGGGACATAAACAAGTTATATTGGATTTCAGCTTGATTCACTTTTTGGAAGATAGATGAATGAGGTGGCTCATGAAGAACTGTGGGGTGCTAGGCAGATGTAGGTCTAGTGAATTGTACACTGTTTTGTCCGCACATTAGTTCAGGTACAAAGGTGTGCGAGTGCTCACCTGCTTTTGCACTGCAGGGGTCTGGAGATTTCTTTAAGGATCTCCTTCCTTGTTTATAGTGGACTGAAGACCCGTCTTTCTTCGCCTTCATCTTCAAGGTTGCACAGAACCTGACATGCTCCCCTGGAAAATAAATGATAAGAATAGGAGATTACTTATCCCCTGGGGGAAATTCAACCTGTGCTTTTGACCTATTCTATCTGTTTATGAGTTTGTTTCGAGGAAAGGGTGCCCCACACAAACACACCTTAGTTAGCCCAGCTGGTAAACCCAACATCTTCAAGACAATAATGCTAACAGATGAGCCCATACAACTTTCCTCACAACCAAAGGGAGTTTTAGTCTACCATTTCAAAATGAACAACTTTCAGGTTATATAAACAGATATCAAATGTTACAAAATCACCCAAATCCCAGTAGTCACCAAATTAACCAAATTAACCTTCATGTGAAGTGTGAGCAAACAAGAATCTGCAGTAGATAAACTAAACACATATGTGGCCTTGTGTGGCAGTCTTTGTGTGTTTTAGCTACTGTGCATCATAGGTCATCATCACCAATGATAGTTTGTGGCAAATCAAGTCAGTGTCAAGCTTTGCTGACATGAAAATTATTAACGGCTGCCATCTAGTGGAATTAGTGTCCAATTACAAACAAAACAAACTTCTGGATAGGTGAAATGCAATATCAACCCACCTGTTACGATAAATACAGAATAAAGCAAACACATAGGCTACAAAGGAAGATACATCTGTAATGTTTTCTTAGCTAGCTAGCTAAAATAAGCAGGTGATGACACTCAAGAACGGTTAACGTTACCTGAATCCCCCACTAACACAGAACGTTTAAGGAACGTTAGGGAACGTTAGTGTATGGTTCTCTAAAGGTTAGTTCGAACCAAATCAAAAACTAACGTTCAGCTCGGTTCCTACTCAGGACAATGGAGCAGTTTTTTCCGTTAACTTTATTGTGTCAACAGCATAACAACAGTTCGGCATCATACTAAGATATAACAAGTTCTGTCTTCACTCTCATTAAGGCGATACATTCTTATCAGGACATAAATGTAGGCCAAGTACAAATTAAATACTAATAATACATAAATAAAAACTTAACTGAAAGGTAGGCAATATTATTAGATTTCTTAAAATCCTGTAGCATATTGAACACTTTTTTATTTATAATTTGGATTGACTCAAAATATTTGATATTTGAATATAAGGCCGAGATAATAATTTCCCCAGTAGAATTATTAAATTGCCAGAGCAATCTCAATTTAAAAAAGACTCAAAGTTAGCTACAACTGGACCTAAATACAGAAACAGAATAAAAGAACTAAACTAGAGGAAAGCCACACTTGGTTGACCGTACTGTCTTTTTTGTTTTCACAGTATAGCCTATATAGCTTCCAGCTTAATTTAGTGATTGTTAAAGAAGTTTTTCTTAACGTGTGCACCTAAGCTGTTTTAAAACAGAGAGCATCAAATCCTGGTATCGATTCTGGATGTTAGCAGGTAACGTTGTTAACTAACACAACTACATATACATACAGTATAGCAGAACCCTACTCAGATTCAATCTCATTACTGATTAGCTTAAAATACAGTCACTCTGAGCGTAGAATTAAAAAATAAATAAATCTGATCAGTTGTCCTAATTGAAATACTTGGTTGAGCGGATATGATCCTTCACTTCATACCAGTTGGTGGTGGCTGGTATTAAGAGAACCAATGCAATGCACTATTTCCTTGTTTGCCAATCACTAGATAACAGAAGAAGAAATCGAGGAGAAGAAGAAGAAGAGAACTCGAGACTGGAGAGAAGAAGAAGTGGAGGAAGAAAAACAAAACAAGAAACCTACTTTTGAAACAATTTCAAACTGAGATGGGCTTGTTTCATGGTTGACAATGTGCAGCTGTGGTATGTACACATGTTTAATGTTAGTTCATGTTGATATTGATGTTATAGACCAAAAACATTGAGAACAACAATGGGACGTGGCTAAAATTGGCGGTAGGCATCATGTTCAGACCATGGAGGTTCAGACTGCCCGTTGAGTTCCCCCAAAGACCATCATCAACAGTTTGTCAAGAGGAACATGGTGGGTGCTGCCGCCGTGTGGGACATCACTAATGCCAGGGGGACTGTGAGTTGCTGCGTGCCAACCTCAGCTTGCAGATCTCAGCGGAAGATAGATGACAGACTACCTGTGAGTAAAATAAAATACATCCTGTCTTGTGTTGGTTGTGGAACATCACCTCAGAAAGGACACACGTCACACAGTCATAGTGCGTGTGCAAGTGGATGACACAGAAACATGCTGTAGTTGTCACTCTTCATTCATGGTATGATTAAATGATCAGAAATGAAGATAACAAGCTATTTTAACAATTTCCCCCCAAAATTTTAACAGGGACCTCTTAAGCAGCTGCTTGTTTCAAATGACAGTATGCTAAGACTCTAATTACAACCAACAATTATTTCCATAATATATTAATCCAGCTATAATTTCTTTGATTAATCAATTGAATGAAAATTGTGAAAAATGCCCATTATAATTTCTCTAAGAACCTAGGGGTGACACCTTCAGAATGCTTGTTTTGTTTTTTGACAAGCAGCCCAAAACCCAAATATATTCAACTTACAATGATACAAAACAGAGAGGAGCAGCACATCTTAACAGACACGAACAACACGCGGCGTATGTGCCAGGGCTTGCAAGCTTTCAGTCACTACAAGACTGCTCCACGCGCCTGTGACGGCAACATCTCTCCCGAAAGCACCAAATTACTTTTGTGCACAGTTCGAAGCCATAAATGACACACCCACCAGGAACTCCATCACTGGGACCTCTCTCTCCTCCATCCATGACATTTACACAAAACGCTGCACAAACAGAGCCTCCAGACTCAGCAATAGCTCCTTCCCCCATCCCTCAGACTCCTTAACACCCTGCTGCCCACAAACTCAACATTTTCTACACACACACTCCCCCTCTTTCTACACATTCACATATCACTTCATGCCCTCGCCTGGACCATAACTGACTACTTGCACCTTACTACATAAATATCCTCAAGGACCCAAACACTGCTTTTACTGTTGTTTATTGCAATATCACTTTACATTTGTTTACATTAATTTACACTACCTGTATTTATTCATATTTACACTACTTGTATTTATATTTTTCTATTATTGCACTACATGTTTGGTATTGTACTAAATGTTTGTACCTTGTTTTGTATCTTGTTTTGTACCCGTTTTTGTATCTTGTTGTTAGCACCTTATGCTCTTTCTTTTGTTTTTGCACCTAGGATCAGGGAAACTTTGTTCCTCTATGTACTGTACTGCACTGTATATAGATGGATGACAACGTCTCTCAGCTTATCTGATCTTATCTTATCATATTTTTTTTTTTTTTTAATGAACTTTTTTATTGATTCCATTCAGCATTGTCCCATTAGCATGTAACATCGCACACATATGTTTTCCACATATACAGAGCATACAAATATTTCACAACAGGGATCATACACATGAATAGACAAAAATTCACAATTAAACTCAAAACTCAGTAGACTCGAAATGAGTACATTTTTCACTTCGATCCACATTTTCATTCCCCTCTTGTAAAGACCTTTCTCTCCTGCTGAAGACTTATCTTAGCTCTTATCTTATTCGATGAACACTAAAGCTACATTGAAAATAGGAACAATGCGTTAGAAATAAAGAACTTTTTGCAGTCAGCTAATGTGTATTCGTGCTGCGTTGGGTAAAACATGCAAAAACAAACAAATTAGAGAAGCAATCAGAGGAGCATGCTTTCTAAAAGTTTCCTGTTAAACAGGTAGGCAATTTCTTCTAACTGTAAACTCAACATATTCACACAGGGATTGCGAGCAGATTATTTCCTCAGAATTGTAAAGCTGCACATACCACAAGTACGTACGTTTCTCAAGTTGTGCCAAATCCTAAATCTAGCTTTAATGATTAAATTGCTCAATCTTATGTACATTGCACTGTTTAACAGCAGACAGCTTTCATCTTATGAAAATGTGAACAGTTTTTAAAGGCAGTGACAGCCAGACAGTTTTGTTTTTTTAATCTAGTGATGGTTGCACTAAGAAGTGGTTTTTGAATTGCACATGTAGTCAAGGGTTAAAAAAAATTGTCTGTCAAAATAAAATAGATCTTAGAACTCAACGTTAGTACGCCATGTCTTTCTTGCCTGTATCAGGGTGGTGATGACTGATGGGTGCATTGAAGGTCACGCAGGTCTGCCCCTTGCCAAGTGTGTGTTGTCAAAGTAAGAAAGAATACTGTGTAGACGTGTGGATTTTACATATTGTTTAATATTTTATACTTCTGAATGTTTTCATTCACTGACATTGTAGGGGTTACTTTATTCATGTACTTTTTGAATTGCACTTGGAATTTGTATGTAGGAGCAGCCAACACAAATTTTCCGCTGCAGAGAAAAAAAAGGTCAAAACTTACCTGAAACAGACATAACAAAATGTCATGTGAATATAAAGCAGTCTAAGTTTAGCCCTATTTCGCTTTTTCCAATTTCAAATGTGTTTCTCAGAAGAAATTCACTGCTTACCCATATCTCTGAAGTCTTAACATTCATTATACAGTGCAAAAATATGAAATAGTACTGTAGATATATTACAGTGACACTTTATATATGTAAATACAGTCAATTTAAAAAAAATGTAAATGAGGCTTACAATATACAATATGTTTTCTGTAACACTTAACTAATTTGAAATGTCTCATTATCAATTTAAGACGTAAAATGATTAAATATGGACAATCAACTTAAAGTTAAAAATGTTTCAAGACAAAATTAATTATTTGGCTTCCATTTAAGTATCCAAAATACATATACTAGAGGGTGCCTTCTTAGACCCATAACTTATCTAAGAAGGCAAACTCTTGAAATTATGCTTTTACGTTCTGTTAAATCACATTAAGTAATAATAGTTGCTCCAACTGTTATAATGATGGTGTTTTAAGTCTGCAGGGCTTCATAAAGGGAGGTCGTAATGTAATATACAATATAAACCTTTCTCTTATTAAATAAACTAAATATACCATGCATACTACAGGCAGCTACCCAATTCTTTACATCCTAAAATCTGACATGGACTAATAGGCAAAGCTGTATAAATTTAAAATTAAAATGTTGGTCGTAGTAAGCACAGTTAAAGGAAGTGTGTGTCTGATCAGTATATCTACAGAGTAATGTCCTGTGAGTCCTGTATAATGTGGAATTTAAATTTTTGTGAAACAAATACTTGTATACCTCCTTAAATATCTAGTCTGCTTGTATTTTTGTAGTCACATAGGAGGCAGTGAGAAACTGAATGAGAAACTCTTACTGCATTTTGAGTTAAAAAAACAAATAAGCACAAAGATGTGGATGCCATCATAGTCGAACTAGAGAAAATCACTTTTACAATAAACTCAGCTTTATTGACAGTAAAAAGTTTTGAGAATATCGAGGGGCACGCATTTGTAACTGCAAGAACATCTTGGAAAGCAACATGACTTGTTGAAATAATGAGGCAGTTGTACATCTTTAACTTTGAGGTAAAGTGTTTTGTCATGTTACATCATTCACAAAATATCGTATAACATTGAAAAGTTCACACAAGGAGACAAAAACCATGCCTCATTTTCACTTCTTGAAATTACTTCACATTTCAAAAAGAATTCACAATTCAGGGAAAAGCAGAAAATGACAAGCACACATGCTATATTCCATTCACACACATTTCTCTAATCAAACCAAGTGCATTCCTAAATTACTTTTTTTTTCTCAAACAGTTTCAAGTATAGTTTTGCCTGCGATCAAAGGAAATTAAGTTAAACTATGAAGCAGCAAACCCACAATAACAAGTAAGAATACTGAGTTTGGTCTCATCTGTTCCCAATATTAACATTATCCGATGACTCACCATACTGTAGCAATAAGGTATTTGGGTGCTATAAAGAAGCAGGAGGTAACATTTTATGGACTTGAGGAATATGCTGGATAAGATTTGGAATATAGCTGATTAAATACACCAAGGCTGAAACAAACAACACTAAATAGATAACCACAAGTGATAACTTATCAGATCCAAACTGATTTGTTAATTCATGTTTAAATAATGAATTTGTCAATTCACTTACATTATGCAAATAGTTTAAAATCTCAGCCTCAACTGCTGAGTACAAAACCACAAAAAATTGTTGTAGTTGAACTGATATTTAATTCTCAGTCACACATTGCAGCAAACTTCAGTGTAGACCGCAGGACCAGTGCAACGCTGTGAGATTCTGTAGAAGGCCGGCTCCGTTAAAAATGCACTGGTGTTGCAAATAAGATAATCAATTGTGAGTATTATGTGATTTATCAGTGCAGTTGAACAATCGCAGAAAAAAAAATTGTAAAGCCATCAAGTGCTTCAGCAAAAATGTTCATTTATAAGCAGGGAACCTAAAAGTGCAATCCTGTTTAGGTATAGCACCCTGGGCCATCTCAGTCAGTCTCTTACTGTACACTACATGGCTCATGGTCTGATCTGCACCAGTATTCTAAGGCTCACTTTAAAATCCAAAAATCTGTTTTACATCTGAGCCCTGAAGGCCCTGAATGTTTAAGTTCATTTCTCTCATCATATCACTTTTTTCTGATAGTCTTGCTGTGCAGCTGCAAATATTCTCTCTTCTGAGGTCACTTTACACATGCTGTAAACAATGTTTTCCTACAGCAGCGTACTACTGTAAGAGTTAAGGCAATCCATTTCTGTGCTTCGTCTGTGACAAAAGCTCCTCCCAAACCCAGAGGCACAAAGCTCTCAGTGCATATTAAGCTTACCTGACACACGACCCAAAGAACCCTCCTCTACCCCAAAAACAAAGCTTTCAGTGCATACTAAGCATACCAAATAGAAATCTTAAAATGTACATACCATGCTTTCCTTTACTGCCTTTGCACATGACCTCTCAAAAGTGCTAACTAAATCACTTAGCAAAGATGGCTAGTCAATATTTTTAAGCACCAGTTCCCCCCATTTCTTTTTAGTTAAGAAACAATCCCCAAAGAAGGCACTTTTGAAGCAAAACCAGTAGTTTTGCCAGATGATTTGATATGGGAGTGCAATCATTCATAAAATGTAATTTGCCTCCACTAAACTTGAAATGCTGCGGTAAAAAGATTTTTCAATCGCGTCTGCTTTAGTTTAATAAATATTCTCACAGTAAAATCACAAATCTTTTTACTTACTTACTTACAGGGATTTAAAGTAACTGATCTGGTGCAGAACAAACAGGAGCCTACAACTTTAGAGAGCAGCAGTCACTTCTCCTCATCCGACCACTATCCCTTCTCCTCAGCCCACCTGATGCTCTCCGCGGCTGATGTGAGATAAGAACTCATAGCGGTCCTGGCTGCGGTGGCCACAGATGTTGCACTCGAAGGGTTGGAGGAAGCCGTGGCAACCCATGTGGATGGTGAACATGACATGGTCCAGGAAGAGGATGCGACAGTGCCGGCAGTGGAAGGAGCGCACAGGCCGACCATCCCTGTCTAACACCTGCACAGTCTCCCTGGAAGAAAGGGGTAAGACAGGGCTCTTCTTTGCTATTGTGGGGGGCGCAGGACATGCTCTCTCCCACTCTGGGTCCAAGTCTTTGACCTGCCTGAGGCTGGAAGTGGGATGGCTGCAGGGCAGTGCTGGGGTTTGGTAGTGGAGGTGGTGGTTGTTAGAGGTACTTGTTGGGGCTGTAGCCCTTGTGCTCTGCTCTTCTGCTGTGCTCTCTGTGTCTGTAGAGTCAGGGCAGCCGTTGGGTGAGATGGTGTGACTATGGGCTGAGCGTTGGTCATCCCGGCCTTCACCTGCCTCTCGCCCAGCCAGGCCAAGAGTCACTGCTGCCATCCCACCTCCACAATGTGCCCGGGGGCCCTGAGGAGTCACATTGCTGTTGATGGAGCCCATAACCATGCGTAGCTCTGACAAGAAGGCAGGATGGAGCTGAGACAGTGCAGGCGGCTCATGGTTCTCCTCTCTACCCTTGCCGCCTTGGAGATGTGGACTAGCCAACCCAGCAGAGTCCCCAGCAGGCTGAGAGTTCATAAGGTCCCCCTCCTTCTCAGAGCCAGAAGACAATTCATAAGGTGCTTCAGGTAGGTCAAGGTGCATATGCTTTACACCTATGAAAAAGACATATCAATAATAAACAACGATTAAGATGGAGCGTCTCATGGATTTACTTCATCTGGCCCATTTTCACGGAGCAACATGGACCAAATGTCTCCAAACTGGTAACAGCAAGTTGACATTTGGCTGACTTGCACTGCAGGACGGCTGATGATGTTTGACAAAGACCAGGTTCTTATTACTTCTGTACTTTATCATGCTAAAGATATATCATTATTATCATATGCATTTGTAATAGGTTATACATATATTTCTACGCTCTCACTGAATGGGTCATTATACGAAAACGTGCCATTTCCCATTCTTAATGGATAAAGGATCTGGGATTAAACACCTCACCGTGCACCTCGCTGTACATGTGGATCCTTGACTTCCTGACTTCCTGGGTGGACACACCTCTTCTACCCTCTTCCATCCTTTAACACTGGAGCACCCCAGGGCTGTGTTTTAAGCCCCCTGCTGTACTCCCTGTACACAAGACTGTGTAGCCACTTTTGACTCCAACACAATCAATTTAGCTGACGACACAGCTGTTGTGGGCCTGATCACAGACAACAATGAATGACGTCAGCAAGACTAAGGAGATGATAGTGGACTTTGGGAAGAAGCAGGGAAGGAACTATGACCCCTTAATATCAACAGGTCCTCAGTGGTGAGGGTGGACATTTTCAAGTACCTTGGTGTCCACATCACCGAGGGCCTGACCTGGGCACTGCATACTGACTCAGCGGTGAGAAAGGCAAGGCAGACACTGTTTCACCCTAGACACCTGAGGAAATTCTGAGTATCCCCTCAAATACTGAGGAATTTCTACTCCTGCATCATTGAGAGCATCTTGTGATGGGGAACATCACTGCCTGGTATGGAAACAGCACCGAACAGGACTGCAAGGCCCTGCAAAGAGTGGTTTTTTGGCTGAATATACAATAGGCGATGCTCTACCATGCCTAAAGGATATTTACACCAGGCACTGCAAGAATAAGTCTTTTCTCCGTGTTGAGGTTGGGAACAAAGTATTGGATATTATATTAGAATATTATGCAAGTAACAGGGTTGACAACAGTTAACGTATTGGTAGTCTTCCATTGCCAGACCTACCTCCACAGGGCTGCAGAGGAAGGTCTGGCTAGTCACACAACATTTTTGGATTGGAGAAAAACATGCTCTGGTTTCTGGCAGGTTGCATTACCGCCAACTACTGGACTTACTTTCCATGTGTTTGAGAGAGCCTAAAAGCTGCTGTATACCTTCTCCACACTACCACAACACCCAAAAATCTCCTTGCTGTTATCTATTATCGATTTAGGTTTTCTTTCTATTTTAGGAGTTAATTACAGTTAATTATCATTGCCACAAAGGCCAAAATCTCATCATGCTTCCTGGCTAACTTGTCTTCCTTAGCTTTCTGTCTCAACCCATATCTTGTCTAACCTACTTCCCTGTGCTTATGTCTTGCCTTAGATCCAGCCCTGATGATTTCGGTCTCCCTTACTCTCTTTGGACAGTTTGCATTGCATGCTGATTGATTCCCTTTGCAAAGTAATCATTCAGGCTCTTTCTCACAGTCTCCTTCACATTCATACTCCCCACAACTTAATTGTCTTTTTACCATCAACTTCATAAAAGGCAGATGATTTCACTTCCTGGAAATGATGAACTTTTTTTCTCTGAAGGGGTGTTTTCATTAAAAGTAACAGGGTTGACGAAAACCTGGGGACCAGGGTTATTATAGTAAACTAAACTGAAACCAAAAAAAATATTTTCAGTAACTGAAACTAAAATTAAACGGAAAACTAAGCTTAAACGATATTGCCTGGTTAAAAAAACGAAGAAAAATAAAATAAATTAATATAAATTAATTTCATTTTTTTAGCTATAATATTTCACTAACACACTCTGAAAACTAATAAAATACTCATTGAAAATTCAAAAATATCAACTTTGCTGGGGACCCGACTAAATTGTTGTTTGTTTTACACATTAAGAATAAAACCCATTATTATTATTCAATTTTACAGAGCAGTTTTATTCGAGGGACACAAAATGAAAACCTTTTCTTATAATGACCCAGATATTAATGACATGGATTGTCTTATTAAAAAAAAATAACTTACCCAAAAACTTCTGTGGCATTGACCTTTTGCGTTTGGTAATGCTAATAGCCAGTCTATCCACAAACTGGATTTTTTCCTTGGATGGCTGGAGCACAGGTTTAGTAATTGTCTCCATAGTTCCTGACTCTTCACCTGCAAACAGAAAGCCCATTGTCATCAATATACTAACTCAGTAGTGTATAAATATGTTACATTTGCTTTATTTAGTCTATTTGCATTTACAATCATGTAGAAACATACAAGCTTATTGTCTATAAAAATAGTGAGTTTCATGTTTGTGTGATATGTTACCCTGTGCTGCATTCACTGCTGTCTGGTGATAACTATGGCAGCGCTCTAGATGGTCCTCCAGTGTGCTCTGTTGTTTGTAGCTGCGACTACAGTAGCTGCACTTAAAAGGTTTTCCCACTGTTGGAGAAGAAGCTGCACCTCAAGAGAAAAAATATTTAATTGATTTCTTCCGAGATGGATATGGTTGATTTAATGTAATTCACTGACAAATATTGTTTAAACTACTACAGTGATGTTGTTTATTAATATGTTTGTTGGATTTTTATAAAGAAGAACTTATTATTGGCTAGGTAACCTAGATTTGAGACAATGGATTTCCCCATTGATTGGCAATTCCTGAAATTGTTCTGTACTGCTCGCCAACGATGACAGAAAACGCCTAACCCTTCACCGCAACGTTTCCTCTTAATAAGCCGTCGGAAAGACTGACGTCAATTCGCTGAAATCCAGTTTACAAGAATCTTTTCTTCGAAAATGAATCTAAAGACTGGTGGAGATCCACCAATACCTACTGTACCAAGACTGTGTGTCAACACCTGTTTAACGCGTGTTCACAAATTGAAACAGGATTTCCTGTTTTCACAAAATGTTAAATGTCATATTTTGTCATGTTTTTTTACAGTACATTCTACTGAAGAAGACTATTTCCTCTGAGCTTCAGAGAAGGGGGCCGTTCTAATGAATATCCACTTCTATTGCTTACTGTACCCTTGTTTCATACATTATGTTATGGAACAACTGCATCCACCAAGTTCAAGAACTTAAAAGGTAAATTTATGAAAAATCTCTTCATACGTATGTTTGATGTGTTAGGCACTGTTGTATTGCATTTAAAGCTCAATGATTTACCTGTGTGTGTGCGTAGATGTCCAGCCAGGGCATCTCTCCGGCGACAAGCATAGTTGCAAACGTGACATTTAAAAGGCTTCTCTCCCGAATGCAACTTGATGTGGCGCAACAAGTTTCCCTTCTGGGTGAAGGAAGCTCCACACTGGTTACACTGGAACGGCCTCTCGCCTGGGAGCACATGGATGGACAGAGGATTTTAGAGGTTAATCACAAATCCAGTATTGCCTTTATTTACTGACATTTAGGGTAATATTTTGTCCATAAAATGTGTTTGTCACTGTCTTACTGGCTTATTCTCACCTGTGTGGCTACGCTTGTGCACCATCAGCACGTTGGGTCCGATGCAGATCATCCCGCACACCTCACACTGAAGCTTCCCATTGGGCAGCCGGATAGGTCCTGGTGAAGTAGCATTTGGACTGGCCATCTCATTGTAAATGCTCCCTCTGTCTCTTCCAGCCCCAGTGTACTCTGCGCTCCCTTCTTCCATGGGGTCCCCTCTGTCATACCTCCTGCTATCGTCCCTCACAGCCTCTCTGATCTCTGGCCGTGGAGCACCTGGGGACTCATCATCGCTGCACAGCTCAACCTTGATGGAGTTTGCTGTGTAGACAGAGGTCGAGGGAAAAACACATTTACTTTCATACATAATGTTAATGAAAACTTCTATACAGACCATGTGGCCACAATGAAACAAAGGAATAATAACTGACCACTATGGGAGCGGTGTGGTGAGGACTGCTGACTGTTTGGAGATCTCGCTGAAGGGCCCTGCAACCCACCATAAAAATCCTGTTCCATTGATGACTCTCCTCCATTACCTGAAACACAAATATGCCCATGTTATTAAAGTCTGGAGACTGTACACACAAATGTATATTAGTTCCTCCTTTATGTATAAACTTACCTTGTGCATTTGAGCGTCCATTGCAATCCTCAGCATTCATTCTCTCACCAGATGCCTACAAAAATATGATTTAAAAACAATGTTTCTCAATGTTACTTTTTTCCCCATTCATAATGATCATTTTTGAGAAGATCTCACTTTCCTAATCTTAGTCACATTAAAATTGCATATATTACATTTGATACTAACCATATAAAATGTACTTACCAGCTGTTTTTTGTTACAAGAATAAGGCTAGGAAACAGATAGCTTTAGGCTTTCAATTCCAAGTGTCTAATAAGTCCACTGTTATAAACTAATTTAGTTAACTGGGGTTCTGCCCTGCTATTTCTGTATAGTGTAGATTCTTCTGCACCGTGGCCTGCAAATGAATATGAGAGGCTTCACGTTTATAGAAAGCTAATGACCAAGAGTGATGGAGGAGGAGTTAAACATGGAGGTGGACAAAATAGCTAGAACACCTTACACTATTGACGTAATGTCAACAATATTCAATATTAAGATAATAAGATCAAACTTTATTGGTCCCAGGAGATAAATTTAGCATTGGGGCAGCAGAAAAAGACGATGACCAGAGAGGCAGATATGAAAAGAATACATATAAGTAAAAATAACACAATATAATACCTATACAGATTAAAAAAGGTCCAGTGAGAAAGCTATATACAGTACCTTACCCTAACCAGTGTGCATACATTTATGCAAAAGATAGAGCAGTTCTCTAATTATCTAAATGTATACAGCTTCACAAATCTAACAATATTGAATTTTGTTGGGATTAAGTTAATAGGTAATATTTATTTGCAGTAGTTTTGTTTATTAATTGTTGCTGTTATTTTGTTCTTCCCCTCTGTAAAGGTGCAATAGGCTAATACAAAAATCATGGGTGGGTTTTACTGTAGTGCACCTACTTCACAGCAAACAACAAAGTGCAAAGAGGTATGGAGGCACCAATTTCCAACACTGGTAGTGCTGAGGTGCTGACAATATTTTCTAGACGGAAAACATGTTTATTATGTGACCAGATGTTCTAATTTCATGTTGGAAATGAGAGAGAGAGCGAGAGAGAGAGAGACAAAAATACCCAGATGTACAATGCTGCACCTTTTGCTCAAATGGATGACAACAACAATGGACAGAAGAGACTGTGGAGCGAGCTGGGAAGAGAAGGGGAGGGGGGTGCGGAGACAACACATCGCAGGGAAAATTAATATCCTGGCATTGGCCGCGCATGGGGAGCAACAGGCGCTGATGCAGCCGGGAGACGCGCAGTCACACCAGCTAGGGCACGGCGGTTAAAAAAGGAGACGCGCACCAGCGCCGATCCTTGCCTGACAATCCTTTCTGGGCGACTGTGCATTAAAACATATTGCATTACATTTTAAAATAACTACCATGCTTCTCCATGTATGCTACTTGTTTTAGCTGCTCGGTGGGTTTGGTCCGTTATGACACCAATCCGCTCATGGACGGTCGAGACAGCGGCGAGACACAACAGCAATGTGTTGCAGGAGTTGCCACTGTCCGAATTGTCCGCATGAACGCTGCTGTCATCTAACATCGAGCACGTCAAACTGGCCAGGGCTATACAATGTGTCTCATGAGCCGTTGCTATGGCACCCGACCACACGACAAATGGCATTCACCCTACCAACTACTTAAAAACATGCCGTACTTCCAAATTAAAACCGATGGATGGTCTTACCAAGCGCCGCGGTGAAGTCCACAAGCCTCCTCCTTACCTGGCGACCGATCGGTGTTTTCCTTTTTAATTGTCTGGATAGCTGTTTGTTTTCCCAGGCGACGACAGCATCTCCGGGAAACAACTTCCGGGCCCATGCTGGGATACAGACCGAATAATTGTACAACAGAGCTCCTGATTCTGTGATTGTCGAATGCATCGATGCATGTCAGCTCTGGGTACAGGTGGCAAAAATGTGATGAAATGTATGCCATAAGAAGAACTCATGGGTCGACAGAAAACTAGTGTAAGCTGATGCGCATTAATATCTGTTTGGAGAAAGGCTGCAAGATGGCCAGCCTGCTATATATAGTACAATTATTCACTGACAATTCAGACACTGATCAAGACATCTTCCGGAAATACTCGAGAGTGGAGTAGGCGGGTGGTTTTACAATTCCTCTCTCTGGAGTCTGTCTATAAACCTTTATTAGCCTATATGATTATTAGCCTAGGCTACATGATTAATTTTAGTAACGTTATTTAGCCTATTCATGCGGTGAAATTAAAGGATATGTTGGTGGTGTTAGTTTAGCGTTTAATAGCAAACAAGCACATATTAAAAACACAAGTAAAATTGTTGCGATGAAATAGTTTATGGTGATATCACATCTTTGGCACCACAAGGTGGCAGCAAACTGCTGTTTGAGACCAACTCTGCAAAGTAACCAATCAGACAGCTGTGAAATGCTGCGCGAGTCTGTGTGCATGCTCTTGATTTATTTCCCATGAACAATAGAAAACTGACTAAAAAACAATGTGATCAAGAGTCTCACTGTGCCCTCGCAACTGAACAGGCCTGTCAGTTGGAAATGGGGGGCAACTATTTAAATCGATGAGGTTTGTGTCGTCGTAGAAGGACATCATAAGCCTCATGGATCTTCATAAACGTGGCCTCAGCATCCTTGCCGGGGTTGTGGTCTGGATGCCATGTCTTGGCCAGCTCCCTATAGCTGTGAGTTATGTCTTCTAGAGATGCCTCTACTTCCAATGACAGTACCTGCAACATAATCACACACATCATATCACAGTTTGGATATTATATACTAGACAATGCCAGATAAATTACTTTACTCACTGAACATTTTCAGACTGATGCACAGTATAGGCCTCGAGGTATAACGATCTTAACATTCCACTTATATAATATAAGTGGCATGTTAAGCTTGTTATATAACTCTGCCACCAGGGTCCTCACCCACACCAAGATGTGGCAGCACATCACCCCAACCCTCATCCACCTTCACTGGCTCCCAATTAAGTCCTGCATAAAATCTTCCTTCTCACCTACAAATCCCTCCATGCCCTGGCCCTACTGTACCTCTCCGACCTCCTCCATCCATACACCCCACCACGAAACCTGTGGTCCTTAGACGCTGGCCTGCTCTCCATTCCCTACACCAGACTCTGTACCTTTGGAGACAGAGCCTTTAGTGTTGCAGCCCCATCCCTCTGGAACACCCTCCCTGTAGATATTTGAAATGCTACATCCCTGGACATTAAAAAAAAAAAACTCCTAAAACACCACTTGTTCACCGCAGCCTACAACCTCCCTTAGTATAGCCACTGTAATTCTGTAAAGTGTCCTTGGGTTTCATGAAAGGCGCTAAATAAATAAAAGTTATTATTATTATTATTATTATATAGCCTTTCCAGAGTTGTGAGCATGCTCACCTGCAGTGCCTCTTTTTCTCTCTCAGTGTACTCTTTGAGCAGTATCTCCAGCACCTTCCTCCAAGCGTCTTCATAGTACCCCCCTCCAGTGAGAACACATAAGAGTCGATATGGCATTAAAAGAATGTACTCAAAGACATTTCTGAGCCAAGGCAGGAACCAGAACATATCCAGCAGCGCTGCTACACAGTCAGACAGGTAGTACAGTGTGGCTGTGGTGTTATGGAAAATAGAGTAACCCAGGGGAGCAGAGAAGGCCAGCCAGGCTAGACCGAGCCTGTAAAGCCGTGGACCTGGATAAAAGATTGAAATAGATGTAATTTCAGTGGGTATTAAAGATTTAGAGATAAGTATTGTTACAAGTAGTGTTACCATGGTGTAATAGTAAATCAGTTGGCATTGTTATATTTGTGAGATCATCTCACCTAGTTTCTGTGTGCTCCCAGGTGTTTGTGGAGGTTTGACCCTGCGGTACTGTGCAGCAGTGACACTGGCAGCCAGGCTTATAGGAAGAGGTGATAAGGCACTGCCATAAAATATTGGGGAGGTTATGAGACAAGTAGTCAAGGTTTTTTGGAGATCAGAAGTCTGCTGGCCAATACAGGACACCAGGTGTACCCCTGCACCCACACATAAAGGCAGGACAATCAAGTAGAAGAAACTGAGGGAGTTCAGTCCAATCAGAGCCACTGTGCCGAAGTAGATTCCAACACACACCTGTCCAGCAAATCTGACAGGGCTTACAGGTGGAACCATGGTGGAAGGTGTTTTTCTCTCTTTCTCTACATTTTGATTGGCCTGACCAACATATGCAGGAATACGTATGATCTCTCTGACCCAGCCAAACCCAAATCCTCCCAGGGTTAGCATCCATAACAGAGCATGGCTGTCTCTTCCTAAATACAAATGGTGAAGGCCCAAAGGCCCACCTGCTGCCCACAGGGCATATGCTACCATGACACTTTTTACCATCCTTTGGCCTCAGTGGATCAGTCCCTGTACAGGTAAATATTAGTCATCCTTCATAAGTGCCTGCAATGAAGTAACAGAAGAGTTAAGTTTCAATCTGTCAGTCTTTTTATGCTATATCAACTGCTGATAGCTATTTTACATTATGCTTTTAATCACATCACACATTTTGATCGCATGTCCTCCCATCACTTTTATTTTAGTGTTATACATTTGGTGTGTTTTCTCTATGATCTGTGTGCTGCTGGTATCTTGGCAAAGGGATTTTAAATGTTGGCGATCCACTTCCCTGGTTAAATAATATATTAAGAGGGATTTATAGCTCATGATGGGCATTGTCATTTTAAGCCATTACATAATACAAAAAATAGCAGGCGGTAACTGTCCATGTGTTTTTTAAAGAAAACATAAAATGTACAAAAAGTCAGAATGGTCAGATGGTAGGCCCCAACATTTCTCTATAAACCAATCCACAGTTAATCCAAAGGCTTTATCAGACTGATCAATGTATTTACTTTTTTAAATACATTTAAGATGTATTTTCTTTGTCTAATGAAAACTAGGTTACTTACTGAGCCCATCATTTTAAGTCCTTTTCCCGATAAATCCTTTCCGGTCCTTTCCGTAGTTGAAGTTGGTGCAAGTTGTTGCAACAGTTGGACTTTGGATCATGACAATGATATGACGCTGTCTCAACATTTAGGTTCCTTGTTAAGGTGAGGAAAAGGTCTAAAAGGGACATTTGTGAGAGATAGGACACTGATTTAAATGTTTAGAATACCTCAAGTTGTTCTGTAAACATTTTAAAGAAGAAACCATTGCAAACACAGAGGTATACACAAATTAAGAATAAACCCAAAAATAAAGCCTTATTGTAAATTCCATCCCAACAATGGAAAACAAATGTATATCTGTAATATATGTGTGTATATTATTTTTGGATTCTTACTGATGCATTAACAAAACTGATGTGTAAACAGCATTTAATCTGGTGGCTGTGGAGCTAATTTTAACTGCTGTTGGGTGATTCAATTTACTGTATAACTGTGCATCATATTTTATATGCTATGTACAAAGTAACTAGTAAATATAGCTGTTATATAGATCTAGAGGAGTAAAACATAGTCCATCACTTCCCTCTCAAATGTAGTGGAGTAGAAGTATAATGTGGAATATGAAAATATTTCAGTAAAGTAGGATTAAAGTACCTCAGAACTTTTCCTCGCCACTATCGCACTAAATGCTTGCTCTTGTGGGAATTACTGGAATTTTTGGGTCTTTGTAAATTATAGTGTGGTCTAGACCTATACTATCTGTAAAGTGTCTTGAGATAACTCTCTGATTTGATTCTATAAATAAAATTGAATTGAATTGTAATTGCAAAGTACAGGGCTGTGCTTACTGCCTACTTACAGATGTACTTAAGCAGAAAATGTTAAGAAAAATAAAAAGTAAGAAAAGTTCAACATTCAGCTATAGGCGTGTACCATTTCACCAATAGATAGCCTGCCCTACAGAGCACAAAACCGTGACAATATATATGCACATCTCAAAGTACTTTTTTAATGTTTAATCGGAATATCCTGTGTACACACACCTTTGAATATTAATAACATATGATGATGAGGCTAAAGTATTAATTATAATGATGATTAACAGCTACCTGTTAGCTCTCCGTGCTTTCTCCCACTGTGTGGCCCCGCCCCCTGACGACCCCTCCTTGTTAGTCTGTATCGGAGTGTAGTTAGCACTGCAGCAGGCTAGCTCATTTGATTAAATGCAGCCGGGCTAGACAGCCACACATCCACTGCATTACTTACAAGATGTCCCGTGTTTTAACTTTTTAACCATCGCTTTTAAGCCTGAGGATACTGTTATGGTTTCGGAGAATGGAAACGGACGACGTGTCGGTTAGAGAGCAACTTTTCCACAACCGTGTCCGGGAGACCATAGTAAGTAACGCTGTGCTAATGTAACCGTCGGTTAATATGCATATGAGGGGTCGCCTCTGACTACAATCATCTAAATGAGGTCAGGAAAGCCACGTCGTTTAATTAACTGTTTGTTTCGCAGAGCGGTTGCTCCACTCTCCCATTTAAGTTGCCAAAGTCTCATATTTCAGCTATGAGCAACAGTTAACGTTTTATGTAAATAATAAGTATAACTTGGCTTTTAGGTAATTTAATGTTTGAGTGTTCTGGCAGTTGGCTGCGCTCCAGACCAATTATTGCACGAATGCAGCTGGTAGTGCTGTGGCACAAGAACATCAAGGAGCTTACTCAGCATCTGGGGCTCTTCCTTTGAGTTTCTAGCGAACCGGACCTCTTCTCAAATCTTCAATTATCTGTTTGCCATGGTTTGGATCAACTTACTTCACATTTTTCAGTTTGACTATACTGTTAATGACGTATTTTACCTTTTTACTGTGCTGATTTTTTTTTTCTTCTCTTTTGTGCAACACCAACACCCTGTTGAACTTCAGACTTGCCAGAAAGATCAGTTCTGTTACAACAATGCATACGGATACTGAGCTTTAACCCTAACATTTTTTTGGTTTCATAGACGGTTCATTTCCTGAGATCGGAGAGGTTGCTGATAGTGTTGCATAAGGAACGGTGTCAAACAACATATTTTCTGCTGCATATTAGAATCAGTGGACTGACATCAATTTGTCCATAGTACATTGATAACAAAAAGCACTACACTCAAATTGTACAAGTACTGCAAAAGAGGATGAGTCAACATTCAATTGTAAAAACATCCAAAGCCAAATAGTCTGAGCCAATTTAAGGTGTTTTTGAAACTGACTTGGCTCCACAACACCAACACTTTTCTCCGTCTTTCTCCATTTTTGTGTTCAAGTTGTAGTGACTAGATCAGTCCGCCCACATTAGGTATCACAGGCAGAGCTGTCATCCCCTAACAATCCCATGTCAAGTAGCAGTCATATTTTCAATTGTGTAGAATTAACTTTACATAAGCAGCAAATAAAGCGCCCCATATGTATTATTATGCCGTTGTTTTGTTATTGTCCCTTTAACCTAAAGACCTAATACAATTAGTCGACACCCCCTTCTTAAGCCACTGGCTGGACTCAAGTGTCCAGCTCACCATCTCTTCTCAGTGCTCCTTGTCAGGCAGATCAGCTGTCCCTATATGTCTGGTTATTAATTGGCTTGAGGCTGAGCTCATCATTGGTCAGCTCATTTTGAAGTGAATAGAAGAGTATGTGGCAGCAGTGTAAATACAGTTGTAGTATTTTACATAGCAAAGCATCCAATTGATAAAGGCTGAACATAAAAAGACCAGATAGACAGACATATACTGTAGATAACCTAGCAGTGACAACATAGCATAAGCTGTTTTTTTTTTTTTTTTTTTTTAACCTGAGCTTTTTCAATACAGGACATGAAAAACAAAATGGAAAAGAGGGGGGTGTCTCATTTAAAGTTAAACTAATTTGAGCAGTACACATCAAAAAGTAGAAAATGCTTTTTTTATATATAAATGAGCCTAAAATTTAGCATCTTATACAGTCATGGAAAGGTTCCTAGACACCCATAAATGTGTATCTGTGTATTAAAATATTACTGATGGGTGTATTAAAATATGTTAATTTGTATAATAAGTATCTCATTAAACCAAGAATGTTTTGAAAGAAGATATTGGTGATCACTGATCTAAACCGACAAGCTGCAAACACACTTGTGTCTGAGCATCCAGAAACTGATCAGGCTGGTCTTTTCATCAAATGCATTTGTGAACCATTTGGATATTAAAATAGTGTGTGTATTAAATGAATTCTTATAATCTGAGACAGAGATGGCCTATATAATTACTTTGGGGATCCTACTGCAGAATAGAGCTGTCAGTCTCCCTCTATAATACCATTTGATATTCCATTCAAATATTTAATGCTCAATTGCAGCCTATTAAATAATAGAGGGTTTTCACCGACGTCACGTTCTGGGCGGTAACCTGGATGCTCGGCCATATTGGAGGCATTCGGTGTAAACAACTAAATGGAATAATGGAGTATTGTGCACTTTGGATACTTTAATACTTTATGTCTAAACATTAGAAAAGCTAATCAAAATGCGTCCAAGATGCAAAGGCATGGAAGGACTTGAACCACAAAAAAGGCGCGATATTTTGAGAAAATACAGTTTACTGGCGGTGCAGTACAAGTTGGCTCCCTCTTCTAGGATCCATGGCGACCCGGTGATTATTCCTTCAGTTGCATATCCCGATATAGTCAACTACCTGGTTTTCTCGCCGAGCCCATACACAGCGGAAGACCTTAAATCCTACAAAAGTTTGGAGGCTTATAACCAGATGGTGTGTGGATGGGTGAGGGAGATGCAGTACCAAGTCATTAACGACCAATGTGTTGTGAAGGCCAAAGTAAGTAATGCAATAACGTCTTTAATCAACCTACCCTTAACTGTATGATATCATTGTGATACTCAAGGTGTAGCCAAGTGACTCAATATTTTTTATTTTTTTTTCATTTTCATGCAGAGTTTTCCCTCGTAGATCCTGGTTGAGCTTTGCCAACCACAAGCGCCTCCTTTCCAGGAAAGAGTTTCCTCTGATAACATCTGGCATTCCTCTCCCTGGTTTTTAATAACTTTTGGAAGTCGATAATATTCCAAATGTTTTTCTCGGTCTGACCTATTGGTACAACCTAAAACATGGCAATAATTAACCATTTTCCTTGACGCCGTTCGGGATCTACTTCAGTGCCTGTGCTTTGTTGTGATACGGAGTACCTCCAACATGGCGACTTGGGGTCTGATGACGCGCCGTGAAAACCCTCTATATGTACTACACTACTTAGGCTTATGCATTGTCACAACCACTACAAGCATATGGTTGTTGTTGTTACACGTTCTGTCCACTTCTAACATTAGCCTGGCCTTGAAGGGACCTGCACGCAACTTTTGTTTACTATAATTTTCCACCACATTATCTAACAAGTGTAGTGACGTGGCATTGTTGTAAGACTAACGGTGCTCGGTTAGCACAATGACATCATGTTAGAAAGCACAGCCATAAATGATTTGTCATAAACTAAGTAAGTAACAAACTAACTGCATTAATAACCAACCCAAACGGTGCTGTCACTACTTAGTGATTTATAAGCAACTTGTTTCTTGCAGATTGTCACGTTACTGAGAATACAGCTATTGGAAGGTAATATATTAAGTCGAAACTAACTCTGACAGCTGTAGGGCAGCTAACAAACTTTAGCTTTCTCCATTAAGCTCCCAGCTAAGCTAACGTTACTATACGACGCAGTTAGAAAACAAGAACAGGCTAACTAATGATAACATAAGCACTTTGGCTCGGTGGATGTTGATTTTAAAGTCATGTTAAAACTATTTACCGTCCTTACGATTTTCTTCTGTCACTCCCCCTTGTACTAACTTTACTCGGTACATATTGTTAGCTTAGACCTCACAATGCCTTGTATTTCTCACTCCTGCTAAGTTATTGTTCATAAGATGTGACGTGAGTGACACATGCGGGTAGGCCAAGGCGAGAAGAGGGAGATTAGCTAACGTTAGCCAACATATTTATAAAAAAAAGTCACATTCGAATAGTAATTAATTTTTAGTATTGATTTTTTTACTATTCGAATTATATTTGACTTTTGGTATTCATTCCAACAGCCCTACTGCAGAGTCACAAGACATACAGTAAAGGCCAGAAGAGCGCAGTTCTGCAGTGATCTCTGTGCTCAGAATACAGACAGGCTCATTTTCATAATCCTAGTACTCTGTGTAATGCTGTAGCACAGACAAATGGTAAAATGTTGTTTGACTGGCAGGAAAAAAGGCAGTGTTTATTTGAAGTGTTGACTTAATTTTTTTTATTTATTCGGGACAGTGCACATTAATGAACAATATAACATTTCTGTACAGACTGTAAATGAGCCAGGTTATAGCATAAATGCTAATTTTCACCTGTAGTCCAGAGGCAGCTGTTAGTCAGAAGCCTCATAGTAGCACCAGTTGATGCCAGATTCCTGTAAGTCAACAGTAATTCTTTCCAAATTATGAAAAGATAATATTGACGTAATACGTCTCCATAGAAGCACGCGGCGCTTCTCTGTATTGTTTCCCAGAAAATGAAAACCGGCAGCTGATAGGACGAACGCGTCACATGGGTCTTTTTTCTCCGGAAATTCACAGCCAGACTGTCATGGCGGCTTGTTCAGAATACGATCTCGTATTGTACTAAAATAGTTCACCGAAACGTGTTTCTGAAAACATTTTAAGTGAGAAATAGGCCATACAGTTGCTGAATCTGTCTTCATTTCAGATCATCAAAGGTCAGTTTAAAAGATTTTCATCAGATTCTGAGAGGATCATCCGCTCGCCATTTCCGGGTGAGTCCCGACTGCCCTGTCTCCGTCTGAGCATGTCGGGTCGGCCAAAATAAAGGCCAACAGCTCCTCGGACGGACGACGGCACGGAACACACCGAACAGACTTGAGTCATTGACCTCGCCAGACTGTCCGACGGCCGATAATCGGGTTGGTGTGTCAGCGCCCTTAGATCACAGCATCTGACAAGTGTAAGAGGTGTAGGTTCAATAAATTCTCTATGTGAGATGGTGTAAACGTTAGAGCCAGGAGTAAACACCCATAACCCGCACCCTGAGCTTAGAGGGATCGAGAAGGATCAATGATCAACAGGACAAAAGGTCATAAGTAGAGACATGGAGCACCTAGCATCAGCATGCATTAAGATATCAAGTCACCCTGAGATAAGTTGAGTACCATGTTATCTATAAAAGACGTGGTTAAGACTGATTAGAGCATGCAATCGTTCACTTCAAATGTGTTTTTCTTAGGATCACTTTCTGTGGGAGTTCTTAGATATGTCATTTTAATGGGAGCGTTGGATCAAATCTGCTTCTTTGTTTTAGTACTTAAGGAGAGGCTGTATAATGTCTTTGTTGGTGGGAACAATGTCACTGTTGTCATTCATTTTCTATTCTCACGGACACAATTATCTAGATGGAATTTCAGTTGTTGCTTCTCTGAAATGTTTTATCTCTAAGCTATCAAATATTGCATGATCAAAACTCTTACTCTCTTAAACTCTTACATACTGCAGCTGCATACCTTGTTTTGGATTAGGATGGCTTTGCCAATGCAACATTTTAAGTTATTTCTGGAATAGGTCTTGCCTAATCTATCCTCTTACCTATAAAAAAAAAAAAAAGGCCGTCATGCTTTGCCTGAACGTGTTTAGCTGGACATGAGGCTGGGTGCCCCTAAAATAACACTCTGAGGGAGTCTAGAATACAATTTGCAAGGCATGCTGTGCCACTACCAACCTCCCGTTACTTTAAATTAATACAGGAACTACAAGGTTAGGAAAGATGTTTGAGCTTCATTGTTTTTTGCTTGAATCAGCACAGAGATGTTTAGGTTACTCTTTGAATTTTAAAATGCTCTGAGTGAACTCTGAACCCCGGGACTTTGTGTCCCTCTGGATGCTGAATAACTCTCTCCTCAGTGGCCAGCTATGTGCAGCCAGCTTTCAGCATTGCCAATCAGCCAATGTGTCCCCACATATGTGGACCTATTTTTTTTTACCCAAAACCCATCCTTTGTTCCCTGCTTTTCCTTTTGTTGGATTAGGCCCTAACCATAGCAAATTGGACTACATTATTGTACAATTTTGCAGACTGAGCTGATTAGTTGTTATGTACAGTCCATTGTTTGTGTGATGCAGCTAGTATGCGTCTTTTGATCATTCCCACTTACACAGTAAAACACTGTATTTATCAACAGATTACATGTTATGTAAGTTTAAAATAAGATTGTTTTCTGTACAAGTGTATACATATGTTTACATTCTAAAGTGGGTCAACATCTTGCACTTTCTGGAGCTGTACAGGAGGAGGGGTGTATGCCCGTACCCCAACCCCATTTGTTATTGTTCCATATGTCCTAGTGATTCATATTAAATTACCCTTTTGTTATGAACTTAGAATAATAGAAACACTGATGTAAATGCACCTTGTCTCACCATTAATAGTTTTGATGTGGTTTTGGGACTTTTTATTGTTCACAATACATGCATTGGTCTACACTATTGTAATATTACTTTAATGGAAACCGGATGCTTTAAAATATTTAATTTATTGGCTTTGTTTTTCAAAGGAAATCATGCTTATGTTTGCTTCCATTTAAGAAACTGCTTTTACACCAGTGCAAGTATGTTGTCATATTTCTTTCATTTGCCAGAGAGCCTCTCTCTCTTTGTTTGCTGCTGTTGTTAACCTCAGGGACAGACTTCTACATCCTGCAACTCTTGCTAGGCCCCCTCTGAGCTCCCATGAGGAAATGTTTTGTGATCTGACAAATCATTTCATTCATCTGTCAGTCCAACACTTGGTGCACTTCATCTCCGCTGTTGAATGGATCCTCAGCTGTACTTTGATTAAAAAAAATAAAATGCTAACATAGTATTCTAGCATGTTCTAGATTGCATGCTACACTAATAAGCCAATTGATTATTTTGCTTTTGAAGAAGATGTTGATTGTTATAAAGTGTAATTTACACTGAGTGAATGTTTCTCCTACACAACCAGCATACTAACTCGCTAACATGGCTGACAACGTAGAGCTGCGCCAGACTACCTGAGAGTGAGGTATCCTAAAGAGTAAATCATTTTTGATTTTGACAAGGCTTAATTTTGTCCAGTAGGGTAATAGATAGAATAGTAAAGTTGACCATGAAATAACTTTGTTTTCTGGTGTGAAATGAGCACTGCAGCCTCATGGGGCAGCAAGCGTGGCTATAGACATTTAGTCTTTAGTATTAGTTAAAAATGTTAAAAGTAAGGGGATTGTTTTACTTAGAGAGGCACTTGTGTGGACAGAAGCTGTCAGCCTTAAACACTCATATGGTTAGTTGTAATTTCTGCCTTGTCCAGGAACATTTCCATTCATAGTTAACTTTTTAGGCAGAAAGGAGTGAATGCACCTTCAATTGTATACTAATTCTTGAAACACCAGTTGGGCATTGTGCACAGGTGTGTTTTGGCTGTGCTTGTCAATCTGTTTGCTGTGACAAGGTCACTTTCTTTGTTCTGACAGATTCACACAGTTGAGAAATAGTGAATAGAAATAGTGTGTGTGTGTACGATCACTAGGTGTTTGCCGACTGTCAACTGTGTTGTCTCTCCTCTCATGTTGGTTTGGTGGTCATACAAGCGATTAACAGTCTCCTCAGTCTTGAGGGTAAAATGTTAAGAGCTTTGCCAGACAGCAGATTGCTGAGTGAATATAGGTTTAGCCTAAATTTGTTGGTAGATTTAGTGTAATGTCGGACAATGATCTTTACAAGCAGTATGGGGTCTATCTGTCACTAGTATTACCCTTTCTTTTACTCCCCTTAATCCCTCCTAGTTTGTCACTGTCACCCATTTCACTCTTTGTTGGAATAAAATGGTAATCTTCAGACTCCATCTGTCTCTCTTGACCTTGGCAGAATGGTAAATGAATGGCTGTTTGCATTTGTAGCAATACATTTCCTGTTTTGTTTATTTCCTGCTTTTATTTGCACAAAACAGATTATTCTATGAAGAACAAATCTGTTGCAGCCATGACTGTATGCTTGCCATCTACTTTCCTCTCCCTATGCCTTTTTGGTATCTGGGCTACATATCTATCCACCCCCACTTTTAAGACCTATCAGAATATACTAAATCAGAGATGTGAGCCAACCTAAATAAATGCGTTGCTTATCGGTAGTATTGGACAGATCATGACAGTTTGTTTACAAGGCTGCACTTCCTTATGTATATTATCCTTGTATATGTATGTATATTATCCTTATGTGATTAGTTGTGTAAACAAGTACAAGGAATAACACTATCTCCTTTTTTCCTTTCTGTCTCTTCTGCAGATCTGTGTACTCCTGTTTACATGCCTTTACATGGTGTCCTACCTCATACTTACCCATTTCAAGAAGACTGCTGAGTTTGTCACAGGTGAGTTCCTGGATTGCACCAGACAAAGTCACTGCCGTGAGAAAGATTTCCTTCAAAGGCTTATGGAGAATTGCCGGGAGGGGAATTGATGGTGTTGACGGTGTTGACAAGTATAGTGATTACATTGGTGTTTTGGGGGCAAGGTGGAGGGTGGAGGGTGGGGGTGTGGCCATGACCAACTGCCATGCTTCGCTTGTTTTCAAGCCATGATGTCTCTCTCTTTCTCATGGGCGGGCCAAATTCTCTGAACAGGCAAAGCAGAGAAAGGGGAGGTAACCTTTCCCCTTATGACGTCATATAGGGAAGATTCCAGATCGGCCCATCTGAGCTTTCATTTTCTCAAAGGCAGAGCAGGATACCCAGGGCTTGGTTTACACCTATCGCCATTTCTAGCCGCTGGGGGACCATAGGCAGGCTAGGGGAACTCTCATTAATGTTTAAAAAAACTCAAAGTGACATTTTCATGCCATGGGACCTTCTAATGTCATCATACTTTTAAAGAATTTAATTAAAAACTATTTTAGTATGCATATATATTTTTTTTTTATTTGAATAATAGCTGTTTTCTGTGTTTGTCTACATGTAAATCTATATATTCTCCAGAGGTGCAGAAGGTGTGTTTTGTAACATGTAACCTCCTCTTCAGTGGGTCTCCCTGTGGATCAGAAGTGGTGGATGGGCAGTGAAGAATGTTGCTACAAGAAAAACAGAGTTGTGCTTTTGAGTTGTAGCTTAAGGCCCCTCTAATGAGACAATATACTTTGATATAAGTATGTTAGCTAAGAAGATGTTTAAAGTTCTGCGGGGTGACTGGGCTTTCAGTCACAAAATAAATCAAATGACTTGCCACTATTGGAAGCAGATGAAGGATGTCCAACTAGCCAGGTCTCTCTTCTCCACTGTGGCTGGGCTGGGTTGAAACCTGGGAGATGGCCAGCTTTTTTTTTTCGGGGGGCAGGACCTGCTATGTGTTAACCCACTGTTGTAAATGTTGCCTGTGCATCAACAACAAGCAAAACAGTTGTGCCCTGTAGCTAAATACCCAATTGTGCAATACCTCTCTCCAGAGTTGTTTTTGACTATAAGGAGTCAAGAACTGGTTTTTGCTCCTCAGGCTGTGCTAACATTTGCAGAAGAAGAAATTACAGTATTGTGTACTGTGGTGCACATTACTTAGCAATGTATAGCAATTCACACATTATAGTTTTAAAGATCTATAGCATGTTGCATGAACTTAACCTTTTTGGGGTTTTACAGAGTGTTTTAGGCATTTAGTAACATTACAGATATGTCTCTTTTTATTCTCTAAATACTTTGCTCTTTGCAGTTTCCTACTTGTATGTAATTCAGTTTTACTAGAGTGTTGAACAGAATGTTCCTAACATGCTCACTCCCCCACCCTGAGGCCAGTGAGACTTGTTTTCTATTACGCCTTTCCCCTATATATCTGTAGTGTGTGTGTGTGTGTACACTGCCCCAGACAACCTTTACCAACACAGACGTTCTATATCTATTACTATTCAAACACTGGTTGCACTCAGAATAACCTGCGTTTAAGCCTTCCTCAGTTACAGCAAACATGTTGCCTATGTCTGTGGCAACTTACCCTTGTTAAAACATACATGTAAAAACAAATGGTCTGAATCACCTTTTGTAATGGAGTAAATCCGACTTATTTCTCTACTCTCTTTCAGATGATATTGAAGATGCCACCGTCAACAAAATTGCGTAAGTGAAAACCTCTAATGATTAACTGATCTGTTCTCACTCACTTTGATTAGCGTCCGTGTGAATGATTGAGCAGATACCTTAGTCCGTGTGTAGTGGGCACTTCAGTGTCACTCCGCCCTTTGTCCCTACACGCTGGCAATGAATTCCCTTCGCCGCCCTAGCCTTTCACATGGGCTGTGCTGTTAGACTGAGGCTCAACACAAACACAGTGACCTCACTGATAGCTTGTCTTTATTCTTCTCCCAGGCTGTGGCTGTGTACGTTCACCCTGTCTGTTGCAGTGTGTGCCGTGCTCCTTCTCCCCATCTCCATTCTGTCCAATGAGGTGCTGCTCACCTTCCCCCAGAGCTACTACATGCAGTGGCTCAATGGATCTCTTATCCACGGTACATCCTATTGTTTTTGTTAGTCGACAACACCAAACAGTTGATAATCATGAAAACCTGTGAAACGGCTGTAGGCATTATTGTCTGAAACTGGATCACTGGCATTAACCTCCAAATCGATACACTACAGGCGTGTGTCCAAACAGATAATTATTATGGACAGAGTGGCTTGACCTAGCTGCGTGCAGTGCATTGCAGTGCATGTTCCTACTGTTTCCCAACTGCTGCGGTTTACCTCAGTTGAGCACTCAAACCCTAATCTAATAATGTATCAACTAAGATGTAAATTAATTAGTTTTGAAGCCCAAAAGTAAACCAGGCCTGTTGTGCCGTTTCATGTAAGAAACATTTTGACGATAATCTCAGATTTTCACATTTTTCAATTCCTTTTCAATTCTTGCACATTCTTGTTAATTGGCACGTGTGACTGGGTAGCCAGTCTTGTCATGCTACACTGCTTGGTCGGACTATACCTCACAGTGGTTGACAGTGGTACTGCTGAGATGCTTCACTGCCGTTTTATCCATAATGAATGTTTGCACTGAAAACTAACATTGGAACATCTCTCTTTCTCCCTTGTCAGGATTGTGGAACCTAGTTTTCCTTTTCTCCAATTTGTCCCTGGTCTTCCTCATGCCCTTTGCCTACTTCTTCACGGAGTCTGAGGGATTTGCGGGGTCCAGAAAGGTACCCGTTTTGGCATTCCCTCACAAATCGCACCTTGAGACTCCAGAACCATTTAATAAAGAACTTGACTACAAAGTGACAGCACATCACAGATTATCTGTTTGGTTTGTGTAGGGGGTTATGGCACGAGTGTATGAAGCAGTTGTGCTGCTGTTGCTGCTGGCTCTGCTTGTGCTGGGCATTGTGTGGGTGGCATCAGCCCTCCTCCACGACAACATGGCCAGGAAGAGCCTCTATGGTGAGTCACATGCATTATACCTAAAGATCTCTCGGTAGCCATTGGTTTTACAGTTTTTTTGTTTTTTTTTTATGTAGTATTTCATACTCTCCTTCTCTGAATTTCAGACCTATGGGAGTATTACCTTCCCTACCTGTATTCGGGCATCTCGCTGTTTGGCGTGTTGCTGCTTTTGTGTACGTATATCTCAATTACAGTTTCTTGAGCAGCTAAAATACAATAGCATATGGCACTTGTGTATTACCATCTGTGTGCTTCCCTCCTCAGTGTGCACTCCCTTTGGGTTGTCTCGAATGTTCAGTGTAACTGGCAGCCTATTGGTCAAACCGCGGGTGAGTCACAGAGCTAGAGACTAAACTTCCCACTTTGCATAGAGTAGTAATTACATTAACAGTCGTCTTGTTGCTGTGAACTGTAGTTTCCAAATTGATTGATGTCTCTTATCTCCCTCAGCTGTTGGAAGATGTCGAAGATATTCTGAGCTGCACCACATTTGAGGAAGACTCGCTCTCCAGGAAACTCAACTGTAAGTGTGTCACTATGAACCCACTCCCGGCATTTTCTGATGATTCAATTGAAAGCTGACTGACTGACTTTTTGCGTCTATCATGTGTTGTTGTCTGATTGAAGGTGGCAGTACAGCGTCATGCTGGGTCAAGCTGAACATGGAGGGGATGAATAAAGAGTACCAAACAGTCCGGAGCAAGCGCATTGCCCTTGGTGAGATTGACTGAACCGGCTGCTCTCTGCTGGGCTTCTCTCAGTGATTACATTGTATAGTAATTTATTGCTGAACACTCATTTATTGTTCCTTTTCTCTTTTATTCTTCTTGCTTTCCTTACAGAAATGCGTAGGAAAGCGTCCCCATGGCAGCGAAATTTGGGCTATCCACTGGCCATGCTTGTGCTCCTCGCACTGACGGTACACGCTCATTTATTAATATATTCTACAGGCTGTTTTAACTCTCATTTATAAACACATATAGTTGTTTTAATTGTAGTATAATGACTGTTCATGTCTCTTCAGGTGATGTGTGTACTGATGGTCTGTTTCAATGTGTTGGAGTTGCTCCTGGATGAGACTGCTATGCCCAGAGGAATGGAGGTGAGGATTTAGCCAAAAAGAACTCGTGAACATTTCATGCTTGGTGTGCTGAAAGCCAGTCATCTGTGTACACTGATGATTGTTATTTTTGTTGTTTTAGGACCCTCATCTGGGGATGGCCTCCTTCTCCATGTTCGGCTCACTGGGCGCTGCAGTTCAAGTAGTCCTCATCCTGTATCCTTTTATCCCATTCACCTGTGACTTAACTTCACGTCACGTCCATTTTGGCTCTGAGTCAGCCACTTACAGACTCCCTTTGATATTTGACCAGTGTGTTATGTTGACTTGTGCTGTTACATCCATACATTAAAAACAAATCATTGACAATTTACTTTCTGGATATTATTTACTATCTCTGTGATAAGTCTTCTTTCCAGTGTTGTCCTTTAAAATTAATTTCAGCTATCTGATGGTGTCCTCAGTGGTGGGCTTCTATAGTTCTCCTCTCTTCACTGGCCTCCTGCCTCGTGCACAGGACACCAACCTCACACAGGTATCTGACAGCTAACCTTTGCATGGATCTTATCTCACAGTAAGACAGTAAGATAACCAGGAACTAGTGATGTTCTGTGTTGACATCTACATTTCTGTTTTTTTTTTTTTTTTTCTTTCAGATAATTGCTAACTGTGTTTCATTGCTTATCCTGAGCTCAGCACTGCCAGTCTTTTCACGCACAATTGGTAAGGACATTTACCAAGTAGGACAATTATTTATCAAAGACTACAGCCAGGTCCCATTTCCATACTACATACTAAATATTAGCAGATTTTGAGTATGTGGTTTGTTCACAGTGAAACATTAAGTAAACTAAAAATGCAGAATGCATACCAAAAATTGCTTGATCTTTGAGAGTGTTGTTGTATACTATTGTCCCACAATGCAATAAACAAATGAAAGTAGTAAGCTACTTACAGCTGCAAACCATTAAAATAAATTGTGAGACAGTTCAAAGAAGATCATGGAAAACTCCAAAACAAGTATTAAATCTGTGGAATAACAGTCTGTTCTTTCTGTTTGAAATCAAGGAATATACGTTGAAGTGGTAAATGGCACATAATGTGTACATTTATTATGTAGTATGGAATTGGGACATAGCATCAAGAGTACGTAATGACAAGAGTTGCTGAATCAACATTTTACTTGTAGTTTTAGTAATGCCCACAAGAGGGCATCTGTAAGCCATGAATACTGTAGATGCAAGTGAGGCCTGACTTGAGCAGTTCATTCACAAGTAAAACATTGTTTTTTTGCTTTGGTTCCATTGTGTTAGGGATCACCCGCTTCGATCTGCTGGGAGACTTTGGTCGGTATAACTGGCTTGGGAACTTCTACGTTGTTTTCTTGTACAACATGCTGTTTGCTGGTCTCACCTCTGCCTCCCTGATCAAGACGGTCACCTGGGCAGTACAGAGAGAGCTTATCCGTGCCTTTGGTCAGTCTACTTTAATTTTTTTTATTTAACGAAGCAAAGTGAAAGTACTTTGTATGCATATATTTTTAAGTCTTTGGGATTGTGTTGGGAAATTCATTGCACTCGGGTAGCCGTGTCATAAGTTTCCACAACTTTGGGCCCCTTATTTCCCTATGGGCTGGTCTCTCTTCCTCAGATAGAAAGAATACAATTCTTTCAGGAAAGTGTAAAGGGACAAGAGGAGAGTCAGGTTCACTTGGGGACCTTCAGGCACACCGCCCTAGACCCCTCGCAGCACACACACCCTCTACACCTCCACCCAACACAAACAAGCACTCTGAACATTGACACGCCAAGCGCACACACACGCACAGTCCCCTTTCTCACAGTACAGATAGCATCTCTGCACCATGGCGGCTCTCCTGCACTTTCCCATTGCCTCCCAATTCACTTTTGTTCTGTGATTAATAGACTTTCATTTCACCTAAATGACTATTTTCCTTAGCTTTGCGAGTTTAGTGTTCCACCTTGTGATTGTGCATAATGTTATGGTCCTTTTTGTTTTTTCTTTTTTTGCAGGTCTCCACAGACTGCCTTTAACTGTGTCACGCTCTACCGTCCCCTTCAGACTCCTCCTGGCCAGTGGACTGTCTAAAATCCAGTGACTTTTCCTCCTCATCACTGCCTTTCCTAACCTTTAAAAACTGAGCCACTTCAAATGTGCACCTTGGATTAAAGGCATTTGCAATTCAGCCCCTTTGCCCATTGGTACATGGGTAGGTTGCCCTGTGTGGGAAGAGACCAGAGAAGGTGACGAGTCTGTCTGCACCGTGTCCAGGGGGAACTTTGCTTGAATCTGTGTTGAATGACCAGTATATCAGGGTCCAATTTTGTGCAGTTATTTGACTGCAAAGACAAGTAGTAAGTGGTTACCTGAGTCATGGTTACGACTGGAACAAGAGGAAAAGGAATTTAAGCCATATTGGCAGTCCTGCCATAGTGGACAATAAGAAAGTAATCTTACCCCCACACACACACACACACACACACAACCTGATGCCTCATGAAAAGAGGATTGAGTGGATAGCATGACACATGTGAAAGTCAGCAGAGTTATTTTGAAATATTATATTGTAACTGTGATGTAATTTCCTCTTTCGGCTCCAGGTCGATCAAGTGCTCTCTCTTTCTCTGTGGCTTACCCACGCTTTCCCCTCTTTGGTTGTACCACTATTTTAAGATTGGCAATCTTACTTCCATGTGTTGGTTGTCCAGTCTGCACCAGTGTTATGTTAGTTGGTGAGAGGAAGTTATTGGGAGCAAATACGACACAGAGTACCTTGTCTGTCTATGGATCTACAGGTTACACAGGGAATATGCGAGTGAGGTAATTATCTCAGCGTTGGAGTTTACGGAGTCTGAAAATAACTCATTCCTTTACAAAACTACACTAAAAAGAAAGCTTTATACTTTGTTCAATGCCAGACTTTTGAATGACATGTGACACTCACTAGGAGAAACTTCTGCCTTTGACCAATCAAACTGTGAATTATTAAGAATTAATGTGGGGAAGTGCAATATTTTATAAGTACAGGCACACTATTTAACTTTACCAAAGTAATTTCTACACCTTCTAAATGCATAAGCTTAGAATAGTTTCGGAATATCTTCAAAAAAGCGAATGTGACCATCAATCTATGCAATCATTACTGGTGTCACTTTTTGTATTTTGTTTATTAGCTGTATTTCATCATCTTTAATGTGTTGGTGACCCTGTGTCACGGTTTGCCTTTGCTGCTGTATCAGCAGGTTTATTAGCTGTTGGTTTGACCAGCAGGGGACAGTGTCTCTCAAACCCAACACCAGCCTCTGGTTAGTTATTACATGTATTATATAAGTGGATTAGGTATTATATGTATGGAGGATGCTGAGCTTTACTTATTTCACTAATCCTGGGAATTTTATTTTGTTTTTTTGGAACACAGTTTAGAATGTACCTATTTTATCAATATTTATGGGCATTTTGACACCTATACATGTTGACTCATAGAGTTGGTAAAAGTTTGTGATATAGTTGCAAACAAAAAATTCTTGAGTTCTCAAAGATAAGAGATTTTAAAAAAAATATATATATATATTTACTTTTGAACTGCTCTCATGTCTCAGATTTTCGGAATGGAATTCTTAACTGTTTTATGAGCAGAAAGCTATAAAAATGTCTTGTTTTTAACTTCTTTGTGCCCTTTTGGATACACATCAAGGTGACTTACTGTAAATTCTTTGATGCCATTACGTGTTTGTTACATTTTATGAACTATGACTACATTGTGACTGATGTGATGTGGCCTGTGGTGGGTGGGTGTGACTGGTGAGGGCGTCTGTCCTCTATATCCCGCCACCCTTTTGTTGCACTTTAATCAGCCGCAGAAGCGAGCCATATTTTGGCCTGTCTGTCAGCGGTGTCCAGCCGCAACGCCGACACAGCCGGAGCCCACGCTTTCCCCACTCTGATGCAACTGCCAGATAAAAACCCTGCAAATCAGGAGGAGAAACGACGTCCACTCACATTCACTCCTTCACGTCCCCACCACCCACCTCCTTTCTTCCATCCCTTTTCCTTGCCTATTGTTCATTTCCTTATCTAATTTTTCTGAAGTCAGGTCAAGAAAACCCTGTCTCTGATTAATTTCTCCCTCTTGATTTTTGTTTGAATTTCTTGTTTTGTTTTGTTGGATGTTTTAATTAAGCTTATTTGGTTTAGGTTTTGTTTTGCACTGTGTTTCCTTTGCGAAAAGGAAATGAACTCAAATGTCGCCGTAACATTACTTGCGCATCTGGAGACTGGTTACCCTCTGAGGAAATGACACAAGGGGTGTGTGTGTGTGTGTGTGTGTGTGTGTGTGTGTGTGTGTGTGTGTGTGTGTGTGTGTGTGTGTGTGTGTGTGTGTGTGTGTGTGTGTGTGTGTGTGTGTGTGTGTGTGTGTGTGTGTGTGTGTGTGTGTGTGTGTGTGTGTGTGTGTGTGTGTGTGTGTGTGTGTGTGTGTGTGTGTGTGTGTGTGTGTGTGTGGTGTGTGTGTGTGTGTGTGTGTGTGTGTGTGTGTGTGTGTGTGTGTGTGTGTGTGTGTGTGTGCGCACGCGCGCGCACAAACCCATACCAATGCTGTCACAGGTGAGGTCAAGAGCCGGTCATTCAGATGGCCAAAAGCAATTCAAGAAATGCAGTCATTATTCAAATCACTACATTCCTTGGGGGATGACTTGGAAGCACATTTAGGCCTTGCTTAATGATGTTAAGTGAATATGAACCCTCCCTGTATAAAAATATAATGTATAGAAGAAATTTGTATATACTGTATAGGTTCTATTCCCCGACTCCCTCAACTGATATTCTCCTTGAATCTTAAAAAAAAAGCCACAACTGTGGCTATCTACTGAAAGTCTGTCTAGACACCACGCTTTTACACTTTGAGAAAATAGTTTACCGTTTTCTTGGCTTATTAGAGAACTATAGAAAACTGGATTTGATTATTTTTCTCTAAGGTACAATGTACACACACAGCTCCCTGCAGCAAAATATGGTCGATAGCAGTGCAATCAAAGTGTCCCAGCAGTCCTATTGGGCAACACACTCTATTGGACTGGCTGTCGGGCATATCGGGGACAAGGCGTGAGACGGGCAGCTTGTAATGTGATGAGATAGGCTATCTTTATTGTCAAAACATAAGAATGAAGGGGGGAAAAAGACACAGATTAGGTTTCCTGACAGTCAGCCGTTTGAAGTTTGAGCCAAAGTGCATTAGGGGCTGTTATTCCCTCGTTTGTACGCTCGCAAATACAGAACCACTCACAGGAAAAGGCGAGACTTGCCCGCTAATCAACTGATAATGGGTCACACTGTCCGTTTGCCATAGCTGCCCACCGTCCTGCGTGCACACTCACGGCACACTTGCTTCACACAGTTGATCGCCGCAGGCCTTTGTTTCATTGGGTAACTGAGTAAATGGCGTGACATGGATTTTTTAAAGGGAGGAACCTGTAGCATCATTATTTAATTCAATAAAAAAAACTCTAAGCATACAGTAGACAATGTAAACTAAATGTAAATGATCTTTTTTGGGGTCAGATTCACAAAACAAGGTATAGCATCATACCTGACCTTTGACCTGCTTGTCTGGGGCCAGGAAGTTCCACCCTTCTCAGTCTATTGTCCATTTCAGTGCAGCATCGCCTCAACCTCAGCTCGCTGTTGCTCTTTTTCAAAGGCTAAATCGAGGCTGAGCAAAGCAACTTAAACCTGGACTTGGTGTACACCATTTACATCACTGTGTGTGGTATACGCCTGAAGTCATTACATGACACATGCAGTGATAGGTGTGTTCTTAAAAGTGAAGCATGGCAAGTAACTTCCAACACAAAGTTACATTACATAAGCCAAGAATCATCCGGTGTGTGCAGCCACCTCAGAATGCACCACCCTGTCTCTTCCTGCACTGATAACATGGTGAGAGACAGTGGAATGGGCGGTGTAGTGGTGGGCAGAGAGAAAGGATGTGTGTGTGTGTGTGTGTGTGTGTGTGTGTGTGTGTGTGTGTGTTTTTGGGAGAGGGGAGGGAGGTGGTTAGGTGTCAGTTCCTTGACTTTCCTTTTCCCCCTCAACCATTCTAATGGCCTCCATCTGAGGAAGTGAATCTTGCAGAGTGTCTATTCAGCTCTACGTGGCAAGACAAACACTTGAGATGTCAAAGCCAGCATTGTTTCCAAACCTAAATTCTATTTTAAAATGACTGGATCCCTAAAAAGGAGCTTTGCAATCCTATTTCTATCCTCTGCTACATTTGTAGATGTCCCTTATTTGCCAAAATGAGTGCTCCTGTCAGCCACTGACAACTCCACAGAAGAAGAAAATAATTGGCTTGCAGGTATCTGCTTGACCACGAGCCCAGGTGCAAGCCAAGAGTCCATTTGGAAAGAACAAAGCAGGGTAGGCTAACCCAGGCAGGAAAGATCTAATTTTCTGTGCTGTGGTTTTGCAGGAAACCCAACCATTCACCCAGCAATGTACTCCCATCCTGAAATGGGGGAGTGAAATGCTAAGAGAAGGAGGCAGGCGGAGGCAGGAGGATGGGGGCACCAAAATAAAAGCTAATAAGAATAACTTTATTTCCATCTCCAACCCGCACATGTTTGCTTCCTTCCTTTCCCTTTCATGTCAGATGGAAATCTCTTCTATTGTACAGCTTTGAAGAGAAAGATCGGTGTGGGTAATTGTAGATATGAAAGTGTTTGTTGTTTTGATTAAGTCATTCCCTGCATTTGTCATGAAGGCTGATAACTCTCATTTGTGTTGCTTGGGCCAGACTTGAGCCTTCTTCCATGTTTATCATAAGGACAGGAAGATGCAGCTTCGCCTTGCCACCCCTCCCTACAACATCCTGGGGTCTTCTGGATCCTTCCCTCACAAGGATGCCTTTCCATGGTCACTGTGGAGCTCAGTGACCTATGCCTCATCACTACGCAAAAGCAATTTTAAGTTGTTAGTTTTAGATCAGGCAGAGTATGGGAAATTCACAGGTGCATTGATAAGAATTTCTCTGTTCATTGGATGAAAGAGTGTCTTAGTAGTGATTTTATCTTGAAGCATCTTTAGCATGCAATCACAGCAAACCAAGATGCACTGAGACAAAACTATGAATACTGTATAAACATCCAGAAAGTTCACAGCAGCTCTGTTGTGAGTGGGCTAAAGATTTTTTGAAACAAAGACACTGTGAAGAAACCGACCATGATGCATCGTCTCCTCAAGTGTTCCAGGAAGCTGCAGATAGGACGGTGACACACTTTGACCTTTTAATCCGCCATTAATTTAAGCTTCCGTATGTGATTACAGATGTCAGACCCCTGAGACACAACGATTCCTTTCTCTTCTGCTCCCTCTTTGGAATTATCTGACACGTTTTTATGACTCTCCCAGCTATTGTTCTGAGATGGATAAAAATAATATGTTGATGTGGCCAGCGGGTGTTTCCAGTGAAGGGGTCTTGGGTGCACAGGGTTCAGGGGGGTCAGGCAGGCTCCCCAAACACAGGAAGGCAGCACTGTAACTCTCAGTCAGGGGTGTCAAGGCTGGACACTGTGTGTTCCCTTATAGACCCTCACCTTCAACTGTGTCTATTAATAACATCAGCACAGGGTCATCACAGTTTACTCATCCACCCTTGATGGGTGAGATGAGCTGACAGAAACAAGGGGCATGTTGGTTCAAAGTTATTGAACTGACATGCTTTTATTTTTTTAACTGTAAATACACTGCTCTGAATTATAATGTGATTTAGAGAATGTATGGTGATGTGTTGTGTATAATTAATTTAACTTTGCAGTTTGATGTGAAAAAAGTTTCCAAAAATATCTTTAACAAACTTTAAATATTTAATGGGGTGGGTGGGGGGGGTCATTGTGTTAACAAAAGAGGCTAATCATATGTCCTTTGTAAGGTTGAATTGGAGGCGTGTGCTGTTGCAGTGGGAGCGCGCAGAGGAAGGGAGGGCAATCTTGTCCGGACGCTAATAAGACCCAATGGCTGGTGCAAGGTGGCCAGGAGCTCTGAAACGCGACAGAAGACGGTGGACGGAGGAGAGAAGAAGAAAAAAAAATCTCAGGAGAGACATTTCTGGATGGACAGAGAGGATGAGAGCGCCACGGGAGCGTCCATAGGAATTGCAGGGAGCCGTGGGGCTTTTGGTGTGCGTCAGTTTGTGTGTCTCGTCAAAGGAACTGCATGGAGAGAGGGAGAGAGAGAGAGCGAGAGAGAGAGAGAGAGAGAGAGAGAGAGAGAGAGAGAAGCGGTAAGTGACTAGAAACACACGAAAAACACCTGCGTCGAGACAGGTACCTGCGAGGGACATGTGAAGATGACTTTCAGCTCACAAGAGGCTTAGAAGCAGCTGATAGTTGGCGATATATTTTAACAGAAACCATAAAGATCTAGTGTTTCTTTTTATTTTTAATAACTGCCAAAGTTCAGAAATTTTAGATTTCAGCCAATCAGATCATTTATTTGGCTATAATTTTTGCTCAGAATAATCATTAGAACAGTACAAACTGACTTGGTATTATGGACCTCTTTTTAAATCAAGAGTGAATACAGTAAAAAGAAGTTCATACATGTCCCAACAATTGTTTTTGTCATATCATCCTCAGCTCTAACACCACATGATTTGGAATGGACCACGATTTGACCCTCATTCACATGCTATCACACACCTGGAACTGGGGTATCACTATAGGCACTGTGAGCCACTGACTCCCCGGAGCCCCAACCCTCCTCAATGAAGCAGTCCTGGTGGGCCCGCCTGGCACAGCTCGGCCTGCTTGCTGTGTGGACCTGCATATGGCTGGTCCAGGGATGTGGACCGGGCCCTGGGCACGGCATCCGCTCCAGGCCCAGGAAACTCACAGCCATGCACTACAAGCAGTTTTTCCCCAACTTCTCAGAAAACAACCTTGGTGCCAGCGGGAGAGCAGAGGGCAAGATCACACGCAACTCTGAGCAGTTCAATGAACTTGTGTGCAACTACAACTCAGACATTGTCTTCAAGGATGAGGAGAACACCAACGCAGACCGCTTCATGACCAAGGTGAGACTGCTGTGTTGCGGTTAATCCAGTTCAATCATCTTAGACTTTTAAGGATGTTGTTGAGTGGGATGATACACTGGATCACTTGTTTCCACTAACCCCAGTGATACCTGGTGACAGTGACAGTACATACACACAAAGAGAAAGGCAACAGTTTATAGTTCATACCTTGCCACCCAGGCACCTTCAAATAAAATAATTCATTGTTTGCCATACCTGCCCTTGCCAGGCTCCTTACACACAATCAAATGTTCAACACAGAGTGTGTAAGTTTTAACCAAACTTCCACTCCCTTTCCTTGAGATAAGAAGATCAGGATGTAATTCAACACTACCCCTTAAGAGAGGCCTTCCCCTTCAGGAACACTTCCTTTTAATCTTTAACCAAAGTCTTTGTTATTGGAAATCAAACTATTTCTATGACAGGTTCTCAGTGGCACTTACATTCCTTAATGTTTACTGGGGATAGGTATCCAAATTCAAATCCCATGCCTCGAAAAGACAATCGTGGCCTAGAGAATTTAAGATCAGTGCAGCTTTTTAACCAAACAATTTGAACGCCATACTGCTGAATATGACCACAGTGTTTCTTGACACTCGGATGTCGCCCTGCTCTGGATGCTGCGGTTTTCTGTGATTGTTTAGGTTATGAATCTGTGTTCCTTCCCCTCCCTGAGTGATTGTAGTGATGAAAATCTGCACTCGTATATGTGTGCCCTGCTGATGCCCAGTTTGAGTTTGTGTGTGTGTGTGTGTGTGTGTGTGTGTGTGTGTGTGTGTGTGTGTGTGTGTATGTGTGTGCCCTCTTTTGCCCAGATGTGAAAGATGCTCTTTGTGCGTCATTTGGAGACTCGGAGGGGTCGCCTATACAAAATTCCCGCCTGCTGAAGTAATGGCACCGTTGGAAAAGCAACTATTGTAGTTCTGACAATGAGACGCCTCTCTTCAATGGCATTGCGAGAAAAATGTGCCCAGTTTGCTTTTTGTCCCTCTCGCTTTCTCACTCTTGCTGTCACATTCCCAAGTCCATGCCCATACATTCTTCCCCTCTGCCCTCTCTCTTTACACCCAACCTCAGCCCTCCGCTACACTGCTTTCTTCTCACCCAACTTTTTCTCCCTCCATCTCTCTCGCTCACACCCTCGTCACTTTCTGCCCTCGTCTCATTCTGTCAGTCTTTTTTTTTATATTTAGTTTAGCAAGATATGTTTTATTTAATCATTTATAGGCCACAAGACCGGCAACATCACAAGTCACAAGATAATTTGCGCCCAGGAGATGATAATGAGTGTATCACCTCGGTTGCTGACATCGTCATTTTTCAAGCCTGCTATTTTGTGACAATGCTGACACAGTCCGTAACATTTGCCACGGGGGTGTTAAGAGTCACTGTGCACATTTCTGATCAAATGTCTCGGGTGAAACCGAGAAAACTCATGCCTGGAACAATCTGGGAAAGGCAGAGAATGGCCTTGATTATTCTGTCACCCTGTCGAAAAGGCCAAGGAATGTGCCAAACTGGCTACAGTAGCTTTGCTCTTGTACTCTGATTGTTAGACCAAGTTTGCGATGGCCTTTAGCAGAGCAGAGGAGGAATTATGTGATGATGCCAGCAGACAACAAACAATCATAACCTGGGAGTCAGAGACGGTGTTGAAATACTAAAATCAGTCTGTGCACTGAGGTGTACAGTAGGCTTACATACTGTACATACTTCTTGTACACTTAGGCTGTGCCTAAGTGTACATAAATGATTACAAGTTGAGTGGTGTTCAGACAAGCCTCTCACTGTTCATGGCACATAATGCAAACAGAGTGACTAAAAATATAATCACTGTCTTTAAAATGAACTGAGAATCCTTGTATGTATTCTTTTATGTACTCTTATATCCAAAGATCCAATAGAAAACTTGCAGTATAAAACACAAAACAACAATCCAACACTCACCAACATATACAATGCATTTTAAAAAGGCAAAATAATAAGAGGGATTACAAAAAAACAAAAAAGAAACATACATTAATATTGATACGTTATTGATAATGATTATGAGTTAATCTTTTGGAATCCATTGTTGATTCTATCTTGCTTTCAATAACTTTGAGCAAACAAAATCATATATATTTTATTATTTAGGAACTAAGTATATTATACTGTATATATACATATTTGCTATTGAAGTAAATGTCAACCTGAATGTTTTGTACATTATGTTATGCTATTAGAAAAAAGAAATGCATGAAATATTGATATTATGTTATTTTTTATACTCTTGGCGTGATAATAACATTTGGTTCAAAAGAACTGTGGCTAAGATATGTACTGGGTGGGAAATCTTACAGGTACACAAACTATGTAATGGAGACACTAAATTACCTTAAACATATCCTTGGCATATCTGTACAGCAATTTCTTGTTACTAATCAACCAAGATATGTGCAGATACCAATATATTTGTGATAAAACAGTTCTAAAATTAACACCTCCCTTCTGTCTCATTCTGTTCCTAGCGCTGTAAGGACTGTTTGAACAGGTTAGCTATCGCAGTGATGAACCAGTGGCCAGGGGTACACTTACGTGTGACAGAGGCCTGGGATGAGGACGGCCACCACCCTCCCGGCTCTCTGCACTATGAAGGCCGGGCCGTGGATATAACCACTGACGATAGAGAAACAGAGAAATATGGTCTTCTAGCCCAGCTGGCTGTGGAGGCTGGCTTTGACTGGGTCCACTACGAGTCCAAATATCACATCCACTGCTCAGTAAAAGCTGGTAAGTTTAAGGAGGGAGCTAATGCAGTTTACCGTGTCAAATTACAGCACCTAAACGTTTAAGACAAAAAAGGACCACAGTCTGTGTTTAGTCATCTTGGCTTTTTCTGCCGATCTTCCTGCAGATCACTCCGTTGCAGTGGAAAAAGGTGGCTGTTTCCCAGGCTGGGCCCGGGTGACTGTTGCTGGAGGGGTGCAGAAGAGCCTTTCGTCTCTTGTTCCCGGGGACAGAGTCATGGCCCTGTCTGGGACAGGCCAAGTCGTGTTGAGCCAAGTCCTCTTGTTTCTGCACCAGGACCAAGAAAGCTGGTCTGCCTTTCTGTCTCTGGAGACAGAAGATGGCCAGAGATTGGCCCTTACCCCACATCACTTGGTCTTTTTAGCCCCACATTGCAGACTCGCCAGCAGTGAGTATCAGGCTCAGTTTGCTAGCAGAGCCAAAACAGGAGACTGTGTTCTCGTCTATACAGCAGAGGGTCAAGTACGTCCATCGCGAATCATCTCAGTTTCAGTAGAGGAGAGTGTGGGAGTGTATGCGCCCTTGACAGAAGCTGGAACTGTGTTTGTTGATGGAGTGCTGGCATCCAGCTATGCTCTGGTGGAGGACCACAGACTTGCACACTGGGCATTTGGACCTGTACGACTCCTCTCCTCATTCAAACAGCTACTTTGGGGGGACTGGGAGACAACAAAAGAACAGCAGAACACAGACAGTGAAACAGCTTGCACTAAGAGTCCATTTCATTGTAGCACTTTGGCCGCAAAAGACAAAGCAGGTTTATATGTGAGTAATGGCACTCTGAACAAACAAGACAATCTAAGTGAATCTCTTAGGACGGAAATGAAAGAGAAGCAGACATCAGATGTGCACTGGTATGCTCGATTACTGTACAGTTTTGGAGGTATCTTTTTAGACTCCAACTCATTTCATCCTTGAAAGCCTAAAACTTTAGAGTCCGTACATTTCGCCTTGTTCGATGTTACAACATTGATACATTTACACTAACACTTCCTGTTCATTACTTCAAAAAATGTAAATTACTGGAATGGCTTTCCTTATTTTTTCACCATTGTTTGCATCATAATCTATCATAATGATATACATGCTAATACTTTTGTGATATTTTGAAAGAGATTGAGTTTGATGAGAGAAATTATCTGAGCAGGTTAATGTAAGAAATGGTCATGCCAAAATGACTGTATCATAGTCTATTTGTACATCATGTTATTTCTTTTAATTATTTCAGTTATGTGTGTAAAAAATACATTATTCTAATGGGATAGGAATGAATTTTCCCCACAACAATAGAATCTTTATTTTTATACTTTCTGAATCATAATATATAAATGTTTCATTTTATTATAATAATTCCACTACATGTATTGTATGTCCTCACATGTTGTCGTAAAACAAATTAAAATGTCATTCTAGTAAGCAACACTTTGCTTTTTCTTCAGCTCTGGAGTACATTTTGTTTGTTGATTTGTCTTTTGCTTGTTTAGCAAAACTGAGTTGCTTTGTGTGAAAAACCTGAGACATAAGCAAAAATATAATTTCTGGGCTTGTAGTAGGGCATCGTAGTAGAGCATTATGTATGTTACAGTGTTCAAGAACTCTGTGGAAATATATTCCAACAGATTGACAGGTTAATGAAAAGCCCAGACGTACTTAATATTCCCCACACTGCCACCACCTTAACTTTATCACAGACTAGCTATTTCAAGGGAGTTATCAGGTCTCTAAAAATCTTAAAGGAGCCCGTTTTATTAATATCCACTGATTAATCTGGGTCACAATTACTATAACTGTTGGTTGCGTAGTACCGTTAATTGTTTATACAATTGTCTATTTTCTTGCATCCCATCTATGTCTACCATTCTGCACTATACATTTTGGCAGTTTTCCAGTTACTAGTAAACATTTAGTTTAATTATTTTCTCATTTAAAAAGGTTACTTTTCAAAAGGTTCATAATGTTTAAGGGCATATATTGACAGTAGTACAAGGTTATACACCCCCTTGTGGAGGAACTGATATGAAGCCTGTGAGTTTTATTTAATATCATTTCTTACCCTTGTATAACTAATCTAGATAAGACTGTAATTCAACAAACCTTGATTTATTTTGTACTATTTAGTTTATTTGTAACCATTTATGTAATGAGATATCATTAATTTGCCATTTTATAGCACTGACAATATAGAAAATATTTGACTGGAGTACTCAACACTGTTATCAGAACTATGAACTCAAAGCAGATAGGATATTAAGAAAACAAACCACAAACTGCATGCTATAAAAAAATTGCTTTTTCCCAGTGCTCTATAATATATATATACACACAGTGCTGCTCCAGGATCCAGGATACTATGCATCCTGATAAAGTTCCCTTGGCCTTTGGAATTAAAATAGACCCACATCATCACATACCCTTCACCATACCTAGAGATTGGCATGGTTTTATTTCAGTTAGTCTAATAGCTAACTGAGATAAGATCCATATCAATGCAAATCAAACCAAGGGAACTTTACCAGGATGCATAGTATCCTGGATCCATGAAATAACTGGCCTTTAAAAATAAAAATCTGCCTTCCTCTATGGGAATTTAACATAAGGGTATGTATAATTATGGCCCCTGTATTTTAAGGAAGAACATTTATTTATTTACAATACATTATTCATTCACAAAAAAAATTGTGTGTCCTTAAAAGACTGGATTTTTCCTCATTTTTTTAATTAAGGCATTAAGATCAATTTCCAAAAGATGATTTTTTTATTCCTCTTTTTAGTCAACTTTAGCATGGGTATGAATACTTATGAGCAGCACTGTATATATATATATATATATATATATATATATATATATATATATATATATATATATATAATAAACTGTAACAGAGGACCCAAACTGTATTCTCTTCTTCTTATGTTATGTTGTAAACATCTGTGGAGGTATTCTAGGGGATTATCCTTGAGATACAGGAGGCAGATGGGAAAGCACCAGCTCTGCTGACTGGCCAATAGGAAGAGCCTAGTGTCCTAATACCACCCACTATGTACATCCATCAACCAATCAGTTACTGTCTTCCAACCGGTCTCAGCCCCCCAAAATCTAATCCAATCTTGCTAAAGCTGAATGGGGAGTTAACTAATCCTGTCAGTGGGACCAGTAATAACCTATTTTCAAAAATAAAACCTGCAAAACCCCCATTCAGGCAATGAGAAGCACACATTTTCTGATCAAAATATACCGGCCAGTGTCATCACGCTTAAATAATTATGACTTTTTTTTAATAATAATATAATGAGAAATTAAAGTGAAAGATGCATCAGTGGAGATGTGGCATGGGTTTGTAATAAATGTGAAAAATAATTGAGTCCCACAGAAAATCTTACCAAACATAGAATTGTCTTCCCACATTGGGTTTTTCCTGTATCACAGACAATAGAAGTTCTGACTCCATATACGTTTGAAACCTAGACCTTGAGTGGCAATTAACTTTTTATCAGCTGATTTTTTCAGTCAGTTTAACACCTCAGAATCTGTTTAATTCCAATTACCAATTTAAAAAAAAACATATGATTTAAGTCAATATGAAACTACTTTTATTCTATACTAGCATTTAAAGGGTGCTGCTAAGTCAAACAGTCATGATTCTAAAAAGCAGTCTTTGATTTTCTCTTCTGGTTTCATTATAACTACTGTCTACTATTTTAAGTTTTGTGAACGCAAAGCTCATGATAATTTCGAGAATAATTATTGGACTCTTTGCCACCATCATGTGAAAATTGAGGCTTTAAACTAGATTATTTGAGTGTGTTTTTCTCTTCAGCAGTCTCATCTGAGCCCTCTGGATGTCTCTGCACATACAGTATGCATTACCAGAGAGGTTTCACAGTGCAGGGTCAGCTGCAGATCACCAGCCTGCAGCAGGTGCTTGTTCACTGCTTACAAAGCACACAATGTATTGTCAGGCATTCGTGTGTGAACACTAACTTTAACTGTACATTTGAAACATTTAGCAGATGCTCTTCTCTACAGTTACTTATATAAATGTTGAGTTATAGCCCAAGTAAGCTACTTACTACAGTTTTTTGCTCCAGGGCATGACAGAAGATAGCTGATGTGGATTAAACCTGTGACCTCAATGGAACAGACTGTTACCCAACCTAATTTTGTGTAAATTCATCCAAGCTTTACTGTGTGTACTGCCTTAGGTTTTTTTGTTCACAGTGTGGCCCTTTAAAGGGTGGCACAAGGAGGTTGGTGTCTTGCTTTAAGAACTATAGCATTAACAAGAACTGAACAAAATACTTTATTTTCACCAAAAAAGAAAGAAAGAAAAAAAGCTTTAAAAGCATGCATCGGAGGACTTCCAGTACTTCAAAAGTTGCTATAGTATTAGGATCTTAACATGCCATTTGTCAGCAGTAGTTAAACTAACATTTAAGAATTGAGAACAACTTTTTTTTAACCTATCACCCATGCCCATAGATATAAAACATGCCACTGTGATTTTCTAACAGTGATAAGGCAACCTAATGATAAAGAAGGCCCAATTATTGATAATTTAAAAATGGAAACTTTCCAAAGTCTGTTTAGTTTAGATTATGGCAGTTTCAAGTACTTACTCTTCCCAATCGCTATCAGTCACTCCAGCCAAAAAAGCGCAATGCATAGCAGTATGTAGTAACAGTGTGTACAGTAACACAGGCAGAATAATAAATCAACCACGATGAGTGCACGCAGTACACATTTGTAATGTTAATTACACACAAAAAAGCCTAATCGAACTCAATTAAATTGCGGCTAATCAATTATCAAAACAAATGCATTCATCCGCAGGCATGTCAAAGTAGCTTTGGTTCTACAATCATAACAATCTAATGAAAAATGGCTTCCCAGGATCCGAAAATCTAATGACCTTATCTAATAGCCACCATATTTTAGTGGTCCGCGCTCTCCATATTAAAATCGTGTGCTATAAATGATGCTAAATCATCCTCACGCAGAGTTGTCCATTGCTACACTAAAGCTGTACGGTACACGTCTTGCTGTTATCTAGTAATAAAACAATTCTTCATCGTTATATTGCATCAATTAATTTTTTGACGTAGTTGTTATTAGCTAGCACTGCTAGCCACTTGGCAGAACAGCCGTGTGCAGACGCAACGCAGTTTAGCGAAGTGAAGCGATGCTAGTGACCCATACAGGGTACCCATGCAAAGTTGAGCTGCAAATGTAGGTAGATGAATGTTTGCAGTGGACTTAAACTAAAAGAAAAAATACATTTACTGTCGTTTCAACAAAGTTTGGGGCTGTAGTTTTCGGATGTACAATTTTGTGCAAACTTGCAGTAGCTTTAACGACCTCGCGAGCAAGATTCCAGAACAGAGCAGAAGCTAGCTAACGTTACTGTTGTGGAGCTAAATCCACAAGAAGCAAGGAGCCATATAGCTGGATAGTTTCGGGATTTAGCTACAGCATTAGGCTGGTGAGCCTTTTTCGGGACTAGTTAAAGACTTGTGTCTGTGCTAAGCTAGCTAATAGTTCCCCGGCAGTATACGACCACTCGACACAAAGCTCAACTCGCTGGTTGGCTAGCTAACCATAGCATTATCCACCAAGTTAAGAAGCTAGCTAGCACCACCGCACAGCCTGCCTTCCGCCGTGGTGCACTTCCCCCACTCTCCCTCCAGCCGGCTAGCCGCAGCGTTAGTCCGGTACATAAAATGAAGCGACCATCAGCATTTTGGGAAGCTGTGTGGCTGTTTGGATTTTGCTGATGTATGAGGAGACGATATTGTTTTTGTGAGGTGAGCTGTTTTTATTATGGCCTCTTTGAACTTCTTGCAACAGACGTAGCTACCTAAAGACACATCAACCCTGACCTTAGACCGGGTAATGTTAGCGCTGCTATCGGTAACATTTAGCTGTTAGCTTCGACCAAATGGGGCTGCCTACTTGCTGGAGGACTAGCATTATTACCTGGGTGCTAACTTTAGATTGAAATATGTGTTACGTTGGCTGTGTCCGAGGTGTGATCCAAAGAGTAGCCGGTTGAAACTTTCGAAGTGCATGTGCCTGTGAATGATATTGGGTATATTTCTCGTAGTTTTGCCTCTTCGGGACACTTTGTTGCTACGTCACCATTGGTAGTTGTTAGCTTTTTCTGTTTCAGCCTGTCGCCAGTGACACGGACATGGCTATTTGCTGGTCAGAACCAACCCTCTGAAGTCCGTGTTTACATTGAGGAATAGTGCTTAGCTTAGCAATTAATCAACTATAAAATCTCAGTAGCTTTTACCGTGACACTGCAACAAAGAGCAGCTTATATAGGCTAGCATTACAAAATAAGAACAAATACGTTAACCGTGGAAGTTAATTTGTAGCGTTAACAATTTTAACGTTAACTTAGCCATCATGTCATCACTTTTGCTCTGGACATTTTCAACTTCATTTTAAAGACAAAGCCTATTTAGTATCCTCATTAACTGTTATATAGCACCAGTTAGGTTTTGTAAGACTTGGATTTAACGTTAGTTTGTTGTCTAGAAGAGAGTGCGTTTCCAGTGTTGCTGCCACCAAATACGTTTGTTACGAAGATTTAACATCAACACTTCATAGAGAAATTCATTTTGTCCATCAGCTCAGTTCTGTCGTTTTAATAGGCCGCCAATAGACGGGGCAATATTGTGTAAGTTAGGTTAATAGTGCAGGTATGTTGCATTTTATTTTGGGAGTTTTAGCTGTAACGTTAAAGTACTAACTAGGCAGGCATTCAAAACACTAATTTCGACAAAGATGCATATACATTGTAATTGGTTTGCGTTCTGATCTTAATTTGTGATTCATTCTGCTCCTGTGGGTTAAAACACTAGAAAATCGCACCCGTCCTAATTTGCGCGTGTGTGTGATAACGTTAGCTCAAAGGAGGATTTTCTGAGTATGATGATGGCACAGATTTTGTTTTGCAACTGAAGAAACACTGCGAGACTCTGAGCTGGATCTATAAGTCAAAGCCACCGTCACATGTATTGTCTTTTGAGCCCATTAGATCAGCAGATAACGTTACAGCATCGCATCACGGACGGTTTTGTCGTGTCTATTGTGTTCTGACATTTTGAGATTTACGATTATATTAACCAACATTGGTGAGGCTGTGATATACCATAACGTTAAGTAAAATATACCATACGAATCGAAGCAGATCGACTCCTTTTTGTCGTCTGTTAATGGCCTTTAAACGTTAAACGCATGATTTCTTTCTATTAGCTGTGTGGATGAATAACATGGTGAGCCCGTCCAGTCCTGCATTGTTTGTTGTAGAGTATTTTTGTTAATGGCGTGAATGTCACAGCGGAACTATGATGCGAGCGACAAAGGTTCTGCACGAAAGGATCTTCGCTGCAACAGGAAGTTCTACATACGGAAGTTGTGTTTTCTTTGTGTATCCCGATTTATGGTTGTTTTATTTGGGAAAACACCATTTTAGTTTTATCATTTTGTGCTTTTTCACGCAGCAGTTTCACCGGTTTGGATTATGCATTGCTGGGTAAATGATAACTTGAATTGTTAGTGTTTTCCGATCGATGTAACCCTCGCGCTATTTTCATGAGTTTGCGAGGAAGCGCGATTGCATTAGTGCTAACGTTGGTGAAATTAACACACGGAAATCCTCTAAAGTGAGGACATTACAGCCATATTTAATTTCTTGCATTGTCGGTAGTAAGTCTTGTGCAAGTCTGTGTATGTGAAAAGTCCTTTTGGGCGGATAGGGAGGCTCGTGTGTAGTTTTGTAGCAGAAGATGCATTTTGGGAATTACTTTTTTTATCATGTTAAACATGTTGGCTAATGAAAATGGCATTTTCTATTTTGGTAATTAGGGCCCACTTAGCTGTTCGTTTTCCATGGGAGGAAAACTTAAATCTTATGCATTTAGTATTTTTTTCATGTCATTATCAGATCTATTTTCGCCATTCATTACGCAGTAGCATAGCAATTTATCAGATACAATTCCTAAGGTTGTTTGCATACTGTTATTTAAATTTTTTATTTGATGATTAAAAAAGAACCAGGTATAACACTTCACAGCCGTAATACACAGGCAGACATTACAACAACAACACTAGTAAAACACATGTCATGCCACAATATAAAACGGCACAACAATCAAGACAACAAGTGCAGACAATACAATCAACATATAATAGCAGGCGGCTTGGCAGCTATGTAAACATGCTTCTTTCTTTCTTTCTTGGTCATAACAGGTAAAAAAAATTCATACTGAGAATGATTCAAGGTACTTTGTAACCTTTTATTTCAGGCCACATTAAACATGCTCAGTGAAACACTCAGTTTCAGATTTGTGGGCAGACTATTTCACTGTACTGCTGCACTGCAGTTTTACTGATTACTTAACTATTACTTCTGATTAACATTTACATGTTGAATCTGCTTATGTTTTTAAATCACAGATCTCTGTCAAGGAGGTCAAAATCAGTACGGGGGATGGACGAGCAGAAATCAAACTGCGAAGAAAATGACTCAGGTAATTTGTTCTTGTAAATGTAAAGTGTTCTGCAGGAAGATAAATAATATCACAATGTGCCTTTGCAATTTTTAATTTGTAAACATAATGTATTAGAGGTGATTATAGCAGGTAAATTAATATGATGGATTTGGTGAAAGCCATTTATTCCCATTGTTTTCTTTTTTTTTTTATTCTCTAGCTGATGACAATGCCCCTTCAAAGCAACTTGTCTCCTCTGAGGAAGAGTCCAAAGCCCTTTCTGCTGCTGAGGACGTGTCTGGTGCTACTGCAGCCTCGTCCAGCACTCCTTTGTAAGTTATTCTTCCGATCATGAATTATATTGTGCACACTGTTGTGGTCCTTATCCCAAGAAGCTGCTCATTGTATGGATTGTTGTTTTGAACAATTTCGTTTGTGACTGCACAGAGAGAGCGTTCAAGCTTGTGCGCTTTGTAACTGTGTGGAGCGGAGCCTGCATGGACAGCGGGAACTGAGACACTTTGGGCCATCTTCTGAGCGGCCGACCCTCAAGCCATCAGCTTCACAACTGCCACAGCCTGGAAATGATGACCTGTCTTCCATTGGATTTTCCAATTCCCCCTGTCTGGCATCACTCTTTGAGGACTCAGGTTGAACTCAAAATATTATGCTATTATATTTTGTTTGTGTACAGTAAATACTTGCTTTTATAAATTAATTATATTATAGGTTCCATCCCTTTAGAAATATAGCACACAGATGTAGAATTGAAGTTTGGTAAGACATTTTTACTGATGCTGTGCTTTATATTAAACAGGGGGATGTTTGGTTCATTACTGGTGTGCGGTGTGGTCGGAGGGAGTAAAGCGGATGGAAAATGAGGAGCTGGAGAACGTGGATAAGGCCGTTATCTCAGGGACACAGCGGGTAAGTGCACTGTCCATAGACTTGGATCAGATGGCATTGAGTAAGAAAAAAGGGATTAACAGGCTTCCTTCACAAAATCTTACTTGTTACCATTGGTTTGTTCCAGCTTTGCGAATACTGCAAAAGGCTGGGCGCCACCATTCGATGCCATGCTGAGGGCTGCTCACGGTTCTACCACTTCCCCTGCTCGGCAGCCAGTGGATCCTTCCAGTCCATGAAGCAGTTGGTCCTCCTCTGTCCAGAGCACATAGACAAGGCAGAAGAGTTGGGTAAGACAACCAGACATCTTTGTCAAAATTGTGATGTCATTACTTAAGGCATGCTCACAGTAAGGCTTGCACTATGCACACAGAAAACTTGTGTGCTCTGTACTAATTTTTTACATGTTTATGCTCTTTGTTGTCATAAAATGTCAACTCCCTGCATAGCTTGATATGTATATGCCACTATAGCGATGAGGACTGGTGGGTTAAATCAGCCGTCCTATACACAGAGTATGCCAGGCAGACACACAGCTGACAACCTCACAGGTGCATGTGGTGCAGACAGACTTAGACCTACAGTCCACAGACATTGAAGAGTTGTTTCGTTTGCACGGACCTGCAAAAGGAAAGGAAAGTGGCTTCTCTCTCTCTCATCTATATCTATCTATCTATCTATCTATCTATCTATCTATCTATCTATCTATCTATCTATCTATCTATCTATCTATCTATCTATCTATCTATATATATATATATATATATATATATATATATATATATATATATATATATATATATATATATATATATATATATTGAGTTCTACAGAGAAGGGAGACTGGTGTTGGTCACGGTTTGGAATGAAAGGGAGAAAACAGGACAGAGTAACACTGCGGATATCGTTAATATACTGTTTTTTTTTAAACAACGTAGTTAAGGTGGCAGGCGTGTCTTGCTTAGGCGGCCACCTAAGCTGTGAAGTGCTGTGGGAAACCCTGATGTACATATATAATTTATTTGTTTTACAGCAGGTGAGGAGGCTTGGTGTGCAGTGTGTGACTCAGCGGGGGAGCTCATAGACTTGCTGTTCTGTACGGGTTGTGGCCAACATTATCATGCGGCCTGTCTGGAGATTGGCGCCACGCCCATTCAGCGGGCAGGATGGCAGTGCCCGGAGTGTAAAGTGTGCCAGACTTGCAGGTGAGTCAAAGTGCACCCTATACTAGTGAATCAAATGTAGTGCCTGACCTTTGTCCAACTTTACCTATGCTTTATTTCCAATTTTTAAGAGTAACGTCTTTATTCTTTATTTTCTTAGACAACCAGGAGAAGACTCCAAGATGTTAGTATGCGATGCCTGTGATAAGGGCTACCATACCTTCTGTCTCCAGCCACCCATGGATTCTCTTCCCTCTGACCCATGGAAATGCAGAGTAAGTCACGTTTGTCTTTCACCTCAGTACAAAGAGATGCCCTTACCCCAGAAACTTATTGTGAGAGCAAGTTCACCTACTTTTAAGAAACCGAATATTCCTGTCAGAAAAAGTTTTCAGTTATGATATTTAAAAGAGAGCTTTTTCATGTGCTTCTTTGTTCATTTGGTTTACATTTAACACCCATTATCCGTATTTTGTCAGAGGTGTCGTGTATGTACAGAGTGTGGTGTCCGTGGACTGGTGCTTCCAGGTTCGGCCCAGTGGTTTGACAACTACACCGTGTGTGAGGGCTGCCAGCGTCATCGCAGCTCTATGTGTGGCGTGTGCAGCAAAGCTGCCAACCCATCTGTCCCTCTGCAGTGCTGCAGCATATGCCACAGGTTAGTTTGACGGAGAAGTGCAATAGCAATTCTTTTGAGGTAGCTATCATATGTGGGATTGTTACTCCATTGTCATAACATACTTCTTGATGATCTCTTTATTGTCTTAGGTGTGTGCACAGTGAGTGTGCTTTACCGGGGGAGCTTCCAGAAACCAAGTGCATTTGCAGACTTTGCAAGGAGGTTCAGCAGCAGCCTGTCACTCAACCATACATAGCAGAGATACAAACGAGACAGGCGTCTGAGGAGACTGAAGGACACATGGATTTGATGGAGATGACAATCCAAACAGATGCACACATGGTGACAGAAGCGCAAACAGATTTATCAGAGGTGACACCAGGACAGAAAAGCACATCAGAGATGGGTCAGGCTGAGGCCACGACTGACAAAGAGACACTCATGGACTTGGGTAAGTCTGAGTCGGACAAAACATAATACAAAGCTTGCGAGACATGCCAGTCGTGTTTTATTGGACTAGTAAAATAATGCAACTTGTTAATGTTGACTGGACCTTGGCCCATTAAAAAAACACCTCTTTCTCTATCTTGGTTCTAAATGTAGCACTTGAAGTCGATCAGCATATTTGATGAAGTTGATGTACTTGCATGATTCTTGCAATTTTTGGTTTGTATCCACATGGTTGAATGCACTTATTGTAAGTGCTTTGGATAAGATGTCCGCTAAATAAATGTAATGTCATTTATGTCTGAGATGTGCCTTTGAAAGTGAACTACTTTTGACTTTAGGGTTAGAGTCTGCAGTTGTTGAGACAACAGACGTTGGAGAGAAAATCATGGAGGACGAGCTGCAGGTAGCAACAGAAAGATTGACTTCTGAGGCGCCAGCTGCTCCACTTGAGTCCACAGGTAACTTGGAACTCATTTTAGACATATTTTTATGATGGTGTGCCGTAACTAATGATATATTTATAAATGTTTACACTAATAACCACACATTCCTTAATCTTATATGTAGACTGTGCAACAAAAGAACAGAGAGCCTCTTGTCTACCTGTTGATGAAGAGAAAGCAGAAGAGGCAGTCACCCAGGTTACTCAAGCAACCCCTTCCCAGGACCACACAGCGGAGACACAGTCTGACAACCCTGAAGCAGAACCAACACCGGTGTCACAGCAGGGCCCTGAAAATATGGAGGAGGAGAAGCAGGAGGCCACTCCCTCAGTGGAACAAGAAGTATCACCAGAGCCATTGAACAATGGCTCTGGTGGCACAGAACTATTCAGTAAGGATCCACAGAAGTTACCAGCTTCTCCTCCCTCTGTGGACAAAACGGAGCATTTGCCCTTGGATAATCGGCAGGAAAGAAGTTCATGCCAGGACCCCCAGTCTCCTTCTCCTCTTTCTTTATCTGTAGACACACAAGAGGCCCTCTCTTCTATGGAAATGGAGGGGAGGTTACTACCTCACTCTGAGGAGGAGGAGGATGATGATGATGAAGAAGAGTATGATGAGCAAATGAAAGGAGGCCTTAATGAGGACATAAAGCAGGAACTGCAGGAGCAAGAGGTTAAGCGGGTATTACTGCTGGACGAGATGTCCAATATGAGCCATGGAGATGAGAGCAGCAGTGGCTTTCTGGGCTCTCCAGGAGAAGCAGATCCTCAGCTCTCCATGGAGTTTGGCCTTGTACCTGCTGGCCGCTCACACACCGATAACCTGCTCACTGAGACTGATGACTCGCTTCCCTTTGAACCCTTCAGAAGCGACAGAGAGAAGGCAAAACGCAGAGGATCCCCAGGCCGCTCACGGGTCAAACAGGTGAAGTCACCATGTACAAGTTGGTCTATGTTTATGAAGTGAATTTTGCTTGAACAGCTGACATTTTGTTTTTGACTCTTGTTGTTTTTAAGATGTCATTGTCACAACGCAACTTGACATTTAAATGGTTTTTCCTTGGCTTGTAGGGGCGAAGCAATAGTTTTCCTGGGAAGCGTAGACCTCGAGGGGGTGGTGGTGGAGGGAGAGGTCGTGGTGGGAGGTCACGCCTCAAAGCCATGGCCTCCTGCATTGATGCTTTCTTGGTGAGCTGTACTTTACCCCCCATACAGATGTTCTTTGATATTCTTTCACTTTTGTAATGTAGTCATAATTACTCTTTATAATTTGTCATTTCGTGACCTATTTTGGCACAATGTTTGTAACTGTTTATCCCCTTGTTCACAGTTAAGCATGGCCACAGACACTGGACTAAGTAAGGAGGAAGAAGATGAGGAAGATGACACCATGCAGAACACAGTAGTTCTTTTCTCAAACACCGATAAATTTGTCCTCCTCCAGGTACAGCTCTAGTTGTAGTTTGACATTTTGAATTACTTTGGGGTACAACCACAGTTTTCACCTTCAAATGCAACACAAATACTCTGTTTCCTCTCTTATTTTTTTCCTCTCACTTTCTCTTCTTTGTTTTAGGATATGTGTGTTGTGTGCGGCAGTTTTGGAAAGGGTGCGGAGGGGCAGTTGTTGGCTTGTGCTCAGTGCGCCCAGTGTTACCATCCTTACTGTGTGAACAGCAAAGTAAGCACAGTGTTATCCTTTTTGATATATTTTTTTATTCATCACTGTATTTTTTTAAATTTAGATAGACTAAACCTGATATCTTTTGTAGATCACCAAGACGATGCTCCGTAAGGGCTGGCGCTGTTTGGAATGTATTGTGTGTGAGATGTGTGGAAAGGCTTCGGACCCCTCCCGTCTGCTGCTCTGTGATGACTGTGATGTCAGCTATCACACCTACTGCTTGGACCCACCCCTGCACAACGTTCCCAAGGGTGGATGGAAGTGCAAATGGTAAAGAAAATGTAAACTAAGAGCACAGTACTTCATTCAGCCTTGTAGCTTTGAATGGGGTCAAATGGAAATGAATACATGTCAGTTTGCATATTATGTAAAACACTCATGCCTCAGGTCTGCATTAGCAACTCAGAAGCCCATCCCTCTGCAACTTGCTTCTGTGGCAACGGAACATTTTTTGCACCACTCAAATTGGCATCTGTATTTTTTTTAAATCTTGCATATTAGCTGTATATTTGTTACAGAGTGCTTCACTGCTTCTGTGCAGGTGTGTGTGCTGTGTGCAGTGTGGTTCTAACTCCCCGGGTTTCCACTGTGAGTGGCAGAACAACTACACCCACTGTGGCCCCTGTGCCAGCCTGGTCACTTGTCCAGTATGCAGAGAGAACTTCATGGAGGAGGAGCTGCTGCTGCAGTGTCAGTACTGCGATCGGTAGGTGCTGCTCATTAGAACTGTACATGCACACACCAGACGCAGAAACTGAGGTATTCATGAGACTGTAGCTAATGAAGACGAGCGGGGAATGGGTTCTTCATGTATTTTTCATTTCATGAATTATTCCATAACATCTTTGATTTGCGCTGTGATTTGTTATAAGTATGTGTATCAGTGTATTTCTGTGCGCCTGTGCAGATGGGTCCATGCTGTCTGTGAGAGTCTGTACACAGAGGATGAGGTGGAACAAGCTTCCGATGAAGGCTTTGCATGCACATCCTGCACTGCATATGTTCCAAAACCTGTGGGTAAGTCCCAGAATGACACTATTTTAAAACTGACGACACAGAAGACTATGGTTTAAAAAAAAAACTAAAAAAACACAGTATATTCTCATATTTACTGATGAAATGATTTTCTTTTGCTTTCGCTACCTGCTTTTTGGCTTTGTTCACAGTAGTAGAGTCAGCCATTATGGCTTCAATAAAGATCAAAGAGCCAGGTTAGTGGATTTTTGCTTTTTCATGTTTGTTATGACAAGCACATTACGCATGGTCATCTTTGGTTTTTGTTCTGTAAGTCATTCATATTTGCAAATGTCACTTTGCAGAACCCCAGTTCTACCGGTTGGAGGGTGTGTGGCTGACGGAGTCGGGTATGTCCCTGCTTCGCAGCATCTCTATGTCTCCCCTGCACAAGAGACGGCAGCGTCGCTCCCGTCTTGGCACTCTGTGTTGTGAAGGAGGTCCTGATGGAATGGATCTGAGGGAGGTCGAAGAAGGGGAGGATGGAAAAGGTTTGCACACTTTCTGCTTATCCAGTGGTGTATTCACAATTTTCTGGGGTGTCTTGCTCCTCTTTAATGTAAGACTTTGTGCAAATTCAATGTTGTCTTGTGTGTGTGTATATATAGGCTGTGGGGAGCCCATGGAATGTGAATCCAAGATGGAGAACCCGGGGAGCCCTGACAGAGAAGGTGGCGCAGAGGGAGGTACTGAAGGCATGGCTGACTGCGAGGGTCTCAAAGGAGGATCAGAGGAGACAGAGGATAGCAAAAAAAGAAAACGGAAACCTTACAGGCCTGGTAAGCTACCCAGAATTTCACAAAACAACTTGTAACATCTACAAAGTTGTCCTGAGCATCCACAAAATATTAACAAATATTTATTTACAAATTGTACTAGGAATTGGAGGTTTCATGGTGCGACAAAGGAAGTGTCACACACGGATGAAGAAAGAATTTTTTGCCCAGCTGGCTGGAGAGACTACGTTAGATGGACAGCCAATAGAGCGAACCATTGACGAAGGTTAGTGATAACAGTAGACTGTTTATTTCATTTCATCCAATATTAAAATGTTATGATGTAATAATTTCAGAATTCAGAAAGTAGTAAGGACTAAATAGAGGGGATGTTCAGTGCTTTACTTAGGAACATCTTACCAGTTGTTGAACACGGGACATCCTTTAGATGGACATTAGCTTTGCATGAAAAAAAGCCCACTTCGTTAACACAGCGGGGGTGCCAATGTAGAGGGATCGGGCAAAAAAAGCAGGGTCATCCAGAAAAAAGTTGATCCTGGTGTAACTTTTGCCATAATGCCTTGTGATCTACCTAGGCGCTGAAGCAGCACGCCCCACCAATGCAACCCCTTGCATTTTTTTTAACACGTGGCTGTGTTTGGTCTGAACCATCCTGAATTAATCCTAGGGAAGGGGCAGCGTCGCTGCATTTGTATTTATGATTAATGTAATTTTGGGAAACTGAATTGCATGGTTATATATGTGTAGGACCTCACCCTGACACAGATAACATAATGGATCCTAAACCAGTGGAGGGCGAGGAACAGGCCAAGAAACGTCGGGGACGGAAGAAGAGCAAACTTGAGGACATGTTTCCAGCTTATCTACAGGTTTCAAGTCTCTCTATGCCCCATGCTTTAAATATTACTAAACGTATGGTATCCAGGGACATAGTGTTCATATCTAAAATGTTTGTAATTCGTTGCAGGAGGCTTTCTTTGGGAAGACGCTAATAGACTTGAGTAAGAAAGCTGTGATGATACCCCCAGGGCAGAGGCCAGGCGCATGCCTTATCCGACCTTCATTACCAGCTACGTCAGGGGTCAAAACTACTGCCCCAGAGAGTAAGAACACTAACTTGACCCATGATTCATGAAAACTGTGCAAATTATTTGTGACGCTGGGTGTGGAAAAGGTTAGTACCTTTTTGACCTTTGTACTTCTCTCACTAGCTGAGGATCGTGTGGTGAAAGATAATTTTCCTCTCAAGCAAGAGGGGGGTGAGGCCCCCCAGGCTCAGGGAGAAGGTGCAGGTATGTGTGTGTTTGCTGGTGTTGCTACTGGTTTCTTGTTATGGTCTTGAGGTAATTGCAGGTTAGTTTAAAATTATACATTTTTAGGGGTTTCTGCACCATCCTCATCGCTGAGGGACCAGGCGTCGACTGATCCTCATGACTCTGATGCAGAAAAAAGTGAAGGTAGTCCCCTGAGAGGATACTTGGGTCTTTACAGTATGCAACATTAAATTAGGGAAACATTTAATACCTGACATTAGTGTCATACCTTACATGCTGTTGTCCTTGTGTCACAGGTCTTCCGCAAGGGGTGGAGAGTCAAGACTCTGAGCAGTTCTTCAGAAAGGTTCTGGGAGTGTCAGACGGCTCCTCTTTGGGGGGCATGAAGCCCATCTTGGAGGGCAGTAAGGGAGAACTCAATCGTAGCGCTCTGCCGCAGAGAGCTCTCCTCTCAGGTGTGTACAAGGGCATGTCTGCAGATGATCACATCATTAAAACCTTTTTGGATTTTAAAACCATATTTGTTGTATAATTGAGGACTTTGCAAGTACTAAGTATGCAAGTAAGTTAAAGTAAAGTTTGGCTTGGGATTCAAACATAGCAAATCTCTTCCAGGGTCCCTGCCCTCAGCTGGAATGATGGATGCCTTTCCTGGCCTCTCTCAGTCACCGTTCTTTGATATGCGGTAGGACCAATACTGAATTGCCTAGTGCAATTTTATTTTACAACAATCTGTAGTATGTAGCTCTGCAACAACTCATGATGTAGAGCTCAATGTTGTTGACACACCTTTTGTTTAATATAAGACAATAACCTCTCATATGGTGTACAGGGACCGAGGAGGACTGTTCAGTCCAGAAGGGGGTGAGGAAAGCCCCTGGGCAACTCCCTCCACCCCAGCAACTCCCTCCTCCCCACCAACCCCCACTGAGGCAGAAGGCGATGGGCTGTCCTACAACCAGCGCAGTCTCCAGCGCTGGGAGAAAGATGAGGAGCTGGGAGAACTCTCAACCATTTCCCCTGTGCTTTATGCCAATACCAACTTTCCAACTCTCAAACAGGACTACCCAGGTAAGTGTGGGAGAAATGCCATACTAATATTGCACAAACTATTATTAGACCAAACAAAGCTAATGCTTTTTTAAAGTAAGGTTTATATTTCTTAGATATTGAGCAGCTGTTAAATGTTTCTCCTATCACAGATTGGGCTAGTCGCTGTAAGCAAATCATGAAGGTCTGGAGGAAGGTGTCCGCTGCTGACAAGGTTCCATACCTGGTAGGTTCTCTCTCTTTTTAAGGATTAATTTATATTAACTCAACAATAGTTTCCTGCAGTTCTCTTTTAACCCATATTTCTAAAATGTAGTCAATGACACCAGGTTCCTACTATTCTGTGTTTGAATTCTCATCTAGTTGCGTATGGTCCCCTCACTTCTATGCAGAAAGCCACAAGTGAAAAATGACTAAACACAGAAATATAGGAAACTGTTAAACTGTAAATTTGAAATGCCTAGTGGGTACAGTGAAAACATAACCCTATGAAATGAGACACCACTTGGTTACGGTTACGTCATCATACATCATCGCTAGCTGGCTGCCATGGAGTCCATTCAAAGCTAGTCGGAGAAATGCGGGACTGTTTCAGCAATGTAACGTTAGCGTAGCAAACTAGCGATTTAAAAAAAAATGTTTCAATTAAGAACATGGTTGCAAATATATATATGTACAGGACTGTGTAGAGCACAAAACAAGACTGCCAGGATTTTTAAATCAATTATTTAAGCCAAAATACTTACATTTGTGAGACTCTGGGTACCCCTTGGTTTCAAGTAAGCTAGTGAACATGCTTGGTTTTAAGGGGTATCTACCCCTTCCCCTTAGCGCTACCCCTCGATCAAAACAAGAATTGGGATAGCCGTTACACTCATGTGAACGTGCAAAACTAAGGGGAAGGGGTGAGACAGAGAATTGGGATTCCTACATGCATGTATGATGTTTCTGCAATTAAACAAAACAAATTACATTTTAAATTCTTCCTAATATTCTTTTTCTTATCTAATTCTTTTCTACAGCAAAAGGCCAAAGATAACAGAGCAGCTCAGAGGATCAACAAGGCGCAGAAGGTGATTAAAGCAGCAGCATCCTTTTTGTAAAGTCAAGGTGTATGAAAGGTTTGGTACCTTTCATTGGAGTCGTGGTGCGTGATTGTTCATGCTTCCTCTGTACTCTCCTCTTTTCTTCCCACAGCAGGCAGAAAGTCAGGTGTGCAGGCCAGTCAAGACAGAGGGAGTGCGTGTGAAAACAGAACGGCCCAGTTTACACCTCCAGATCCCTCCACCTTCAGGCTCTACGTCAATCTCTTCCCAGCCCAGCTCTGCAGAAAGCCCATTTCCCTTCCCTCCAGATTCAGGATCATCCTCTGTCTTTTTCTCAGATGGACCTGTTAAGACGCCGGGATCAGCTGAAATCCGGACCGATCCCTTGGCCATGCTTCCTCCTCAGTCTCCCCATTCTCACTCTCACCCAAACACACCCTTCTCCCATGCTGGGGCCAGCCCCTTACAGGCCTCTTCCTCAGGTTATTCCGCTTCCGGCCCACAGGGTCCTCCTCAGGGACGGCCAGCCAGTCTTGGCCCCTTTGACATGCAACCAGGAACTCCTGGAACCCCCAGACGGGCTCAGCAGGTTGACCCCTACTTCAGATCACAGCTGCAGCAGCAACAGGGTCATCAATCACAGCCAGGCTCTCAGGAGTCCCTAGGTCCTCCAGAAAGTCCTCATTCAAGAGGCGCAGGGCTTGGGGAGTCGCCCATCTTCTCGCCACCCCACAATACCCACTATGGAGACCCTTACAGAACCCAGCAAGGGATGGGACGGCCAGAGTATGGTTTATCCCCATCACCCTCTGCAGTAGCTTCCTCACCTGCAAGCACAGGGCAGTATAGGGCTGAAATGAGTGCACCTTCTCCACGCTCCTCAGCAGTTGGAAGACCTGATCTATCCACTGGCTCTCCTGCTGGGATGCTGGAGTCTAGAGATGGTTTATTCAAGGCACCTATGACACCACGAATGCACCAAGGGGAAGGTGGGGCACTTCATCCTGGAGCTTCCCCTAGCCACCACTCTGAAGGCTACAGGCAGTCTCCCTCCCACCCTTTCTCTGACCCCCACAGTCAGCCACCACTGACTCCCAGGCCACAGTCAGGTGACAATTGTTCTCTTGGACCCCAAAGACACCCTGTAGCTCAACAGGAACTATGCCCTAGAGTGCCCTCCAGCCCACAGTCCCAGGGCAGCTCTCAGTCTCCCCACACTCCTGGTTGCCTCTCCAATGATGCTTACTCTGTCCATTCTCCTGCTACCCCTCGTTTCCAATCCCCAGACCCTTGTTCTCAGCCACCTTCAAGGCCACAATCTAGAGACCCTTTTGCTACTATCCACAAACCCCCTCGCCCCCCTTCTGTTGCCCCAGAGGGAACTGCAAGTTACAAAAGCTCACCTCATCCTAATCAGCCACCTCCATCCCATCCCACCAACAGTTCCATAGGGGATCCTCTCTCTGGTAAACCGTCAGCACCTCCTACCTTCAGCTGCAGCCCTAGCACGGGAGGCTTCCAAATAACCCAACAGCAGAATCAGATGTTACAGGGTCATCTTCAGCAGCAACAGCCACAAACTCAGCAGACTATCGGGGCAGACGGCTTCAACTCCAGGGTGCCAGCTCATTCTGGATCTCAAGAACTACCAGCTGTCCGCCCTCCAGACACACCTCTTCAGCCAGCTTTGCCAGGCACTCAAGAAATGCCTGATATTTCAGCAGTGCAGGACCCTGCATTAGTAGGCCTTAGCCCCTCTGAGCTAGAGAAGCACCGACAGGTATCAACGTATTAGCCAGTAAACAAACAGTCATGCTATGCACCTCCTAGGCGTTTTGTTAACAGTGCTTCTTATGTTGTTGTTTTTTTTAGCGACTGAGACTGAGGGAATTCTTAATCAGACAACAAATGCAGAGAAATTCCATTAGACAAGAGAAGGAGGCTGCTGCTGCTGCTGGTAGTGCATCCCCTGGCTGGTCTGGAGGAGAGATGGGAGCCTTTCAACAAGACAAGGCCCACAGAGCACCACCACCTTATCCACAGGTACAGGCCATAGACCTTACAAATGTAACGTCTTTACACAGTGTGATGTAGCAATTTGGAAGATGTCTTTGTACGGCATCTGTCTATAAATTGCAAGAATGTCTGTGTGTTATGCGCATATCTCTCGAACCCTTAGTCTGATGGATTTCAAACTTGACAGATGTCTTGCTACGGGCACGAGTAAGTGCAGTGCCAAGTTTGACGTTGATCGGATTAGAAATGCAAAATACATCATTAAATATATATCAGTAAAAGAAGTGTTACTGCCTTTGACTCTTTTCCTGCTTCCAATGTTAGCTACATGATTGCTGGATATACCAAACTAACTTTTCTTCACTTTCCTGGAGCACGAACGGATAGCTGAAAGGAACATCGCGACTGTTGTGTGGAATAAGGTTGGCGAAAAAAAGGCCCTATGCTTTTCAGTGTCTATTTTTTTCGCTAAGAGGAAACCCAACAAAAAGCTATTTGCCAACACTAAATATCAAACAAAAGCCAGACACTATATACTATAAAGTTGCTGTGAGCTGTAGCCTACATTCACCACTTCTAACCAGAGGCAGAATATAGTAATCTCGGAGATTATTCCTTCACAGCGCTGTGCAATGCGAGAAAATCTCAGAGCTGAACTGGGTAGACACAGCACTTTTCATCAGACCCACCCCGGGTTAATTAAGTATACTGCTAACTAATAATATTACTGTCGCCAAAATACCCATCCATCCATCCATCCATCTTCATCCGCTTATCCGGGGTCGGGTCGCGGGGGTAGCAGCTCCAGCAGGGGACCCCAAACTTCCCTTTCCCGGGCCACATTAACCAGCTCCGACTGGGGGATCCCGAGGCGTTCCCAGGCCAGGTTAGAGATATAATCCCTCCACCTAGTCCTGGGTCTCCCCGAGGCCTCCTCCCAGCTGGACGTGCCTGGAACACCTCCCTAGGGAGGCGCCCCAGGGGGCATCCTTACCAGATGCCCGAACCACCTCAACTGGCTCCTTTCGACGCAAAGGAGCAGCGGCTCTACTCCGAGCTCCTCACGGATAACTGAGCTTCTCACCCTATCTCTAAGGGAGACGCCAGCTACCCTCCTGAGGAAACCCATTTCGGCCGCTTGTACCCTGGATCTTGTTCTTTCGGTCATGACCCAGCCTTCATGACCATAGGTGAGGGTAGGAACAAAAACTGACCGGTAGATTGAGAGCTTTGCCTTCTGGCTCAGCTCTCTTTTCGTCACAACGGTGCGATAAATTGAATGTAATACCGCACCTGCTGTGCCGATTCTCCGACCAATCTCCCGCTCCATTGTCCCCTCACTCGCGAACAAGACCCCAAGGTACTTGAACTCCTTCACTTGGGGTAAGGACTCATTCCCTACCTGGAGAAGGCACTCCATCGGTTTCCTGCTGAGAACCATGGCCTCCGATTTAGAGGTGCTGATCCTCATCCCAGCCGCTTCACACTCGGCAGTGAGTGCTGAAGGTCACAGGCCGATGATGCCATCAGGACCACGTCATCTGCAAAAAGCAGCGATGAGATCCCCAGCCCACCAAACTGCAACCCCTCTCCACCCCGACTACGCCTCGATATCCTGTCCATAAATACTACAAACAGGATTGGTGACAAAGCGCAGCCCTGGCGGAGGCCAACTCTCACCTGAAACGAGTCCGACTTACTGCCGAGAACCCGGACACAGCTCTCGCTTTGGTCGTACAGAGATTGGATGGCCCTGAGAAGGGACCCCTCACCCTGTACTCCCGCAGCACCTCCCACAGTATCTCCCGGGGCACCCGGTCATACGCCTTCTCCAGATCCACAAAACACATGTAGACTGGTTGGGCATACTCCCAGGCTCCCTCCAGGATCCTTGCGAGAGTAAAGATCTGGTCCGTTGTTCCACGACCAGGACGGAATCCGCATTGTTCCTCTTCAACCTGAGATTCGACTATCGACCGAACCCTCCTTTCCAGCACCTTGGAGTAGACTTTACCGGGAGGCTGAGAAGTGTGATACCCCTGTAATTGGCACACACCCTCTGGTCCCCCCTTTTTAAAAAGGGGAACCACCACCCCGGTCTGCCACTCCTTAGGCACCGTCCCCAGACTTCCACGCAATGTTGAAGAGGCGTGTCAACCAAGACAACCCCTCCACACCCAGAGCTTTAAGCATTTCTGGACGGATCTCATCAATTCCTGGGGCTTTGCCACTGTGGAGTTGTTTAACTACCTCAGCAACCTCCACCAGGGAAATTGATGCCAATCCCCCCTCATCCTCCAGCTCTGCCTCTACCATAGAGGGCGTATTAGTCGGATTTAGGAGTTCCTCAAAGTGCTCCTTCCACCGCCCCTATTACCTCCTCAGTTGAGGTCAACAGCGTCCCATCCTTACTGTACACAGCTTGGATGGTTCCCCGCTCCCCCTCCTGAGGTGGCGAACGGTTTTCCAGAAGCACCTTGGTGCCGACCGAAAGTCCTTCTCCATGTCTTCTCCGAACTTCTCCCACACACGCTGCTTTGCCTCTTTCACGGCAGAGGCTGCAGCCCTTCGGGCCCCTTCGGTACCTTGCAACTGCCTCCGGAGTCGTCTGGGATAACATATCCCGGAAAGACTCCTCCTTCAGTCGGACGGCTTCCCTGACCACCGGTGTCCACCACGGTGTTCGTGGGTTACCGCCCCCTTGAGGCACCTAAGACCCTAAGACCACAGCTCCTCACCGCAGCTTCAGCAATGGAAACTTTGAACATCGTCCACTCAGGTTCAATGCCCCCCAGCCTCCACAGGGATGCACGAAAAGCTCCGCCGGAGGTGTGAGTTGAAAGTCTGTCGGACAGGGGCCTCCTCCAGACGTTCCCACTTTACCCGCACTACCCGCTTTGGGCTTACCAGGTCTGTCCAGAGTCTTCCCCCACCCCCTGACCCAACTCACCACCAGATGGTGATCGGTTGACAGCTCCGCCCCTCTCTTCACCCGAGTGTCCAAAAACATATGGCCTCAGATCAGATGAAACGATTATAAAATCGATCATTGACCTTTGGCCTAGGGTGCTCTGGTACCAAGTACACTTATGAGCATCCCTATGTTCGAACATGGTGTTCAGTTATAGACAATCCATGACTAGCACAGAAGTCCAACAACAAACAACCACTCTGGTTTAGATCAGGGAGGCCGTTCCTCCCAATCACGCCTCTCCATGTGTCTCCATCATTACCCACGTGCGCGTTGAAGTCCCCCCAGCAGAACTATGGAGTCCCCCGACTGGAGCCCCATGCAGGACTCCACTCAAGGTCTCCAAGAAGGCCGAATACTCTGAACTCTTGTTTGGTGCATATGCACAAACAACAGTCAGAGTTTTTCCCCCCCACAACCCGCAGGCGTAGGGAGGCGACCCTCTCGTCCCACCGGGTTAAACTCCAACATAGCGGCGCCAGCCGGGGGGCTTGTGAGTATCCCCACACCCGCCCGGCGCCTCACACCCTGGGCAACTCCGGAGAAGAAAAGAGTCCAACCCCTATCCAGGAGTATGGTTCCAGAACCAAGACTGTGCGTAGAGGTAAGCCCCACCAGATCTAACCGGTAGCGCTCCACCTCCCGCACAAGTTCCGGCTCCTTCCCCCACAGAGAGGTGACATTCCACGTCCCCCAGAGCCAGCCTCTGCTGCCCGGGTCTGGTCCGTCGAGGCCCCTGACCTTCACTGCCACCCATGTGGCAGCGCACCCGACCCCAGCGGTTCCTCCCACAGGTGGTGGGCCCATGGGATGGAGGGATGTCCGCCACGTAGCTTTTTCGGGCTGTGCCCGACCGGGCTCCGTGGCAAACCCGGCCACCAGACGCTCGCTGACGAGCCCTCCATCTGGGCCTGGCTCCAGACGGGGGCCCCCGGGCTTCCTCCGGGCAGGGTCACTTCATCCCTTCCTCGATTTTTTCATAGGATTTTTGAATAGGATTTTTGAACCATTCTTTGTCTGGCCCCTCACCTGAGACCACTTTGCCTTGGGAGACCCCTACCAGGAGCACAAAGCTCCAGACAACACAGCCCTCAGGTTCATAGGGACACACAAACCTCTCCACCACGATAAGGTGATGGTTCCCGGAGAAGCCAAAATACCCACGCAAATCAAATCCCCTACTTCACCGTTAACTGTCAAGCCACTAAACCTGTATGGAAATTAACACCTCTGCTGAAATGTTAAATTCGTTAACGATCATACGCCACGAGACATCTCTCTCTCTCTCGCTCTCGCTCGCTTGCTCTCTGTGTGCACACATAGTCCGGTTCTGGTGGTTGAGCTCTCATAACGGGCCAGCTGGGTAGCACACTGCCATGAGGCTAATGTCTGATTACTCCACATTGTGATATTTTGTGATTACATTCTGAATCTGCAACGTTCTCGGTCAGGTAAATCAGTAAGTTAGTAGTAGGGTATAGAGGGGAGTAGCATATGAAGTGGTTTGGGGTCCTTCTGTAAGTAATGTTGGGGTACAATTTGGTTTTGATGAATTCTATAAGCAGCAATACCACAGGCCAAGCAATCGGCCCGTTCCAAACGGGCACATTTTCAACGGGCACGTCACTAGTCTCTACAATCCCAGAAAATACCTGGTCTGTTGAAAAGTTCCTGGAAAAAAAACTTTTGCAATGTGCATCTCAGATCACATTTTCACTGACTATGACCACTACTACTGTCAACATTGTGCCAAAATATATACAATAACGTCGCCGTCAGTGGGCTTATTTGCTAACGTGCACCCCCACTAACCTGGAAAAATTTGTAACATTAATACAGCGTGTCAGGGGGAATAAGTCTCCTGCAGCGGGGAGTCAAAGGCAGAGCGGCCGCAGCATTTAAACATAAGCGATAAACAGTGAATTCATCAAATTCAGTGTCCATAACGCTATATTCCAGTATACTGTAGCTGTCATATTTCACGGGATCCGCGAGAGTGCAGTTTTCATGCGGAGGTGTTCATTGCGGTTTGTCACTCTGCCTGAGAAACTGCTATACTCGTGCTGTTGTTTATTTGGTTGCCATGACTTTGTGAGTGATGACATCCTGTCACTGTTCCTGTTGCTCACCCTCAAAGGGGAAAGGAGAGTGGATGACCATCCGCTTGACTTCAGTAGAGCAGACGGCTCTGCAGAGTCGTGTAAATCACGACTTCATGTCTTTTGGATATCGTAATATGAATAGTTGTCTTTTCCTGGTTTTAAAGGCTGCATTACAGTAAACTTACCAGACTGTTCTAGCTGTTGTATGTTTTCCTTTACCAACGTAAGTCATTGTATCCACGTTACTGATGATTACTTATCAAAAATCTCATTGTGTTAATATTTTGTGAAAGCATAATTTCTCAACCCGACAATTTCGCCTCAATATCGAGGTATTTGGTCGAAAAATATTGTGATATTTGAATTTCTCCATATCGCCCAGCTCTAAGCTGAAGGAGTGGTGGCAACAATTTTGTTATGGTGGTGAGCCGCTGCTGAATGTACAGTGGCTTGCATAAGTTTACACACCCATGCTAAAGTTGACTGAAAAGAGGAATAAAAAAAAAAACATCTTTGGAAATTGATCTTAATGCCTTAATTAAAAAAAATAGGAAAAATCCAAACTTTAAGGACACCAATTTTCTTTGTGAATGAATAATGTATCGTAAATAAATAAATGTTCTTCCTTAAAATACAGGGGGCATAAGTATACGCACCCTTATGTTAAATTTTCATCGAGGCAGGCAGATTTTTATTTTTAAAGGCCAGTTATTTCATGGATCCAGGATACTATGCATCCTGATAAAGTTCCCTTGGCCTTTGGAATTAAAATAGCCCCACATCATCACATACCCTACACCATATCTCACGTGTGTATATTTAAGCCCCGAACATTTATTTATTTATTTACGAACGATACATTATTTATTCACAAAGAAAATTGGTGTCCTTAAAGGTTGGATTAAGGCATTAAGATCAATTTCCAAATTGTTTTTTTTTTTATTCCTCTTTTTAGTCAACTTTAGCATGGGTGTGTAAACTTATGCAAGCCACTGTATATAGCGGAAACACTGGCGTGTGGATGAAGCAAATTGTAAAGAGCTTTGGATAAAAGCACTGTATAAATGCAACAATTTATTACAAATGAAAGGAATGTTACGTTTGCCTCTTTTTGCGGTTATTATTTCCTTAGGATCGTGTTGCTGCAACTACTGCTGGACCCCAGGCTTCTGTTGCAGGGAAGATGCCCATGGCTGTTGGAGGTATGGAGGACAAGCTCATTCGCCCACCACCTGCAGGAACCCCTGCCATTATGGATCCTAGTGCACTAAGGTAACCACGTCATAGAAGTAGATTCACAATTGTCAAGAAATAATAAGACTTGGTTCCCATTACCCAATGAGAAATGTTTCCCCACTGTTTGAATAATCGAACACAAGACATTTCAGCATCTGGTCATTTTGACCGGTTACAATTATAGCACATTTGTAGCTGTATACATATCTGAATAAAAACACATTTTTCTTTTGTGTGTCCTTCAGGCCACCAGGGCCCACCAGACCTCAGGGCATGTTTGCCCGTCCACCCTTCCCTCCTCAGTGGCAAGGCCAGGCTCCAGGTCCAAGGAGGTTCCCCCAGCCTGGCATGGAGGCCATGGGCTTAAGGCCCAATCTTAACCCTGCTGTCAACATCCAGGGTATGGAAGGCATGGGTAACCCTCATGCCATGATACCAGGAAATGGAGGAGAGACCATGCAGCCAATGGGTCAAGGACCCCCACCACAATTCATTGAATTGAGACACAACTCACAGAGGCTACCCCTACGACCTCAGTTTATGCCCCGTGGACCCCAGCCCAGACAACGTCTCTTTGTCCCACAGCAAGAGATGGCAGCACCTTATGTTCAACAACATCCCATAGCTCAAGCTGGTGGCATTCAAACAGAGGGGGGCAGCAACTCACAGCTAGGGTTACAGCAGGGTGGACTTTCAGTTTTACTGCCTCAGCAGTCTACAGGCCCAGTAAGACAACAGCCCCATCTGCAGCCCCAGGCAGCTTCTTCCACTCCAAACATTCCTAGCAGTGAGCAGCATCAGCTTCGACAACCAAGCCTAGTCTCACAATCCCAGCCTGCCACGGCAGAAAATAGTGAGGAACTGCCAGAGCCTGACCTTGAGGAGCTTGGGGATGCTCCAGGGGATGGAGGTGTGGAGGATGAGGACGATTTGGCTCTAGACTTGGACCCCGACAAAGGAGATGATGACTTGGGCAACCTGGACAACCTTGAAACCAATGATCCACATCTAGACGACTTGCTTAACAGCGATGAGTTTGACCTGCTGGCTTACACCGACCCTGAACTGGACCAAGGAGACCCTAAAGATGTCTTCTCAGATCAGCTGCGGTTGGTGGAAGCAGAAAGTGAAGCACCTTCATCTTCCTCCGGATCTACGCTTGTTAAAGTGGAAGGAAAAGCCAAGCTGGAGCCAGGGCAGAAGTCTCTCACAACAGCCCCTGCAAGGGGGTCTGCTACCCAACTGCTACCCTCTGCACAAACTGTTGACACCTCCAAGGTCAAAGTAGAGGACAGAGGTCTGACTCAGCTGCATCCAGGGCAGACTGTGGTGAAAGATGAAATAGGAGAGGCTGTGTCAATGCTTCTTGGTGGGACCACACCATCAGCTAAGCCTGCACAACCAGAAAACCAGTCGGCTTCACTTAGTTCTGTTCGATTAGGGGGACTTCCCTACCCCCTGCCAGGTCAAGCTGATGAATTGTCTTTTCCTCCAGCTGCTCCACATGCAGATATTGGTGAGGATCCGCTGGAACTGCCTGATGTAGGGGGACAGCACTCCCCTGCTGTAGATTTAGCAAAGGTAGAGAGCTCTTTAGATGGTGAACTGCCCCTTCTAATACAGGATCTGCTGGAGCATGAGAAGAAGGAACTACAGAAGCAGCAACAGCAGCAACAACAGCTCAGTTCCCTCCACCAGGCAGGCATGGCACCTAATTTTCCTGGCCTCTCAGGTCAACAGCCAAATCCACAGGCACCTGGACAGATAATGCTGCCAAACCACCATCGTCCACCACCACAAGGAATGATGGCTCAGCCAGGGATGGTACACCGTGCTCCACACATGTTGCAACATCAACAGCAACAGCAGCAGCAGCAGCAACAGCAAAGGCTTATGGGAACTGGAATGGCACCTCCACCTCACATGAACATGGCCCAGCAGCAAGCCATGGTTAGGATGGGGCAGCCAGGGATCCATACAGGTGTCAGTCATCCACCGCAGCCAGTGGTGAAACCACCTCTGGCCAACAACTTCTTCCCAGATAAAGGTAAGCGCTGTGGCTTGTCACTGTCATCAGTTTAAATAATGATGATATTATATATAATAGGATATTCGTTTCATACTACATCAACAGACTTTGTTGTATTCTTGTATTGCAGATTTAGACAAATTTGCTACTGATGACATCATGGATCCCATTGCCAAGGCAAAGATGGTGGCACTTAAGGGTATCAAGAGAGTGTTGGCCCAGGATCCAATGGCTGTTCCCTCTGGCATTAACAGGTATTTTTTGTTGTGTAAAACTTTTATGCATTAGTTAGAATTTTTTTGGTTTTAAGTTTGGTCAGTATGTTATCATTATTTTTTTTATCATTACTATCAACAGTAAGTAATATGCATAGAAAAACCTAAATGGAAATGTCAAGAATTTGTTAAAAAAATTAGACACATTGTCATACTGCTGACACCGAGCATGCGTTTGTTTTTTTTCACACACGAATGACCAAAAAAACTATTTTCCCTGTTACTTGATGACCTTTAGCCAAATGTGGGTTTCTTGTAGCTGCAGATATGGGAGAGAAAAGAAGTTTAGCTGTCTTCTTGTCTGTATTTATAAAGACAAACGTACCCATTCAACATGCTTAATTCAGCGTGCCAATGTGCTGCAATAGCAGCGTGCATCGGCACAATGACTAGTATTCGTCATACTTATTATTCTTCATCTTCCACCACATTTTTGACCACATTTTTGACTCGCTACTAGTCACGCAGCGCTGGGAACACATCGGCAAAAAATACATCAAAACGTGCAGAATGATCGGGAATGTTGTGCTGTCTTTTCTAAGAGATTTGCCTAGCGGTTTTCATGATGATCCCAAAAAACGGCGTTAAATTTCCCATAGACTTTAATTGGAAATCGACTACAGAGGTCAAAACCACCCCTCTATTTGGGGGCCATACCAAGCCTCCATTTTTCTCCAAAAATGACTTAGCCCTTTATCGGGCTAAATCGGCAACAAATTGTTCTTTCCCCCCCAATTTTCACTTTTCATACATCATTTTTTTTTGTGCCGGTCGCAGACATGTAACTATGGAATCTACCGGACTTAAACTTGTGGCTCTGTGCATACCAACTGCCCAATAGACCCTAATAGAAACTAGGACAAGAAATATCTGGAAGGAGGCAGACAGTTCCCTTTTTTGTAACCTGCTCTGTCAGACTCAGACACACACACACACACACACACACACACACACACACACAACTCCTATCATGGAGCCATCTTTACTGTAGGCCGTGTTGGAGTCCTTGCAGGACCTGTCAAACAGCAGCTTTAAGGTAGCTCAGCACAGGTGTTACTAATGATATTTACTATATACCTGTGGTGACGATGGCCTTTACTCAACCATTGTATTTTCTTTCTCTCACACTTAAGCCATTGTTTGTTATTGGGATGTGCATCAAGTAGTAGGCACACTGTCAAGTCTTGGTGTGGGACTTGACACTCATAGGAATATGCAGTTGCAATTGGTAAAAACATTCAGGGACACAGTTTAAGGTTCTGCATAGGCAAGTTGTTAGCCACCTGTCTTGTATAAATACGGCCAGATAAACTAACCATTATATTCATGCACTTCCAACAGTTCATCATCATGGGCTTTTAAACAAAATCCCCCCAATATTTTGCTAATGGTGGGCACATTATTAGAATAACACCTTTCAGTGTAATGCAGGAAACCTGATGTTGAAATGTTGAATTTTTTCAATTATAAATTAATAAATAAATATATTAGGTTCAGTAGGGCACAGCTGAGGTACCATCTCTCCCCAATTTAGAGCCAGGAAAAACCCTGTACTGGTGTTCTGTAGTGTAGTTTTTAGTCTCATTACACCCTCTTCAAAACATTAGCATAAAACTAGTCTGACTCACCAGATGTAGACTGTTGGTATAAGCCTGCCATTTGCTGCCTATTTTAGAAGGAATTCTCCTCCCCTTCCACTATTTTTCAACAGCTCTGTTGCTGCATCCATGTGATTGGTTTAAAGATACCAATACCAGAATGATAATGGGTGCAGCCAGACCTTTCTCTAGCACTGACACAGTACTGTGGAGATAGGTCTGGCTATGCAAGACTAGCATTAAACTAACACATGGAAACTAGGGCTGCACAATTACTCGCGATTTTATCAAAATCGTAATATAGACTAGTGCAATATCCAAATCGCAGGGGATACAATATATGGCAAAATGTTTCAAACAATTCTGAATTAAGTATTGTGGTGCTGGAGAGACGTCCCAGCCTACAAATCGTATCTTACAGACTAAAGAAAAAAATCTTTGTTTGGTACAGATCCTTGCGATCACATCATAATCATTTTAATTTCAATATTTTTTTTTTTTTAATGAGACTGATACAAAAATGATCATTCCCTCCAATAGCGTGAATCATATTGCAATGTCAGTAAAAATGCAATTAGATATTTTCCTCATATTGTGCAGCCCTAATGGAAATACACACTGATTTTCGTTTGCTGATATTTTGGATGTAAAATGTGTCCAACATTTGGATGGAAACCTTACTACTGCTGTTTTACCTTAGTAACATGAAGGATACTTAAAACAAATATACAATACTGTGTATTATGGCTGACAACTATGCTCTCAGTCACCAGGAATTGGAGCTCCACTGCTACTGACTCAGTGGCAATGGTGATTCATTATGGTCAGTTCACTTTGAAGATTATTTGTACCAAACACCTACTACAGGATCTGCAGTGTTAACTGGCACAACTGTTTGCTGGGGCAGATGTTCAGAATTATTTAAAAAAGTGCATATTAGACATGTTTTTTTTCTCAGGACTGTTATCCACTGCTCCTCCAAAGGGAGTGACCTAGTACGCAGCAGTGTCATAGTTTAACTAACTAATGTTTATCTAATGTCATCACAAGACACCCATCAGGTGGTGTCAGCATCATGGTAATTTGCAACTTTTTTGCTCAATGATTTGGAAACGACATGCCCTTACAGACCATTGTTCAGTATGCTGCCGGTATACTAATACATTTTGTGTTTTGCTTTCTCTTTAGGCAACAAGTTTCTTTGCTTGCTCAGAGGCTGGCCTCGGCACCGGGCACAGATCCAGCTCAACTTGCATCAGGACCTCCAAAGGTATGATGTATTGCTTGTCAGAAGTGATTAATTTACTTTAATTTTAAGTCTTATATAGCTGATTTTTTTTTTTTTTTTGTGTTTAGGAGGGAGAAACGAGTGATCCTACCCAGTCGAGACCTAACCCTCCCCAGTTTGTGCAAGGAATCATCAGTATGTTCTACCTATCCATTTGTTAAATATGTATTTAGTCATTAGGAAATGTTATATTGCTGTCCCTATACTCGTATCGTTACCTTAAATTATCCTCTAATGTTACAGATGATGCAGAACAGCACCAGTATGAAGAATGGCTTCTTCACACCCAGCAGTTACTCCAAATGCAGTTGAAATTTTTGGAGGAACAGATTGGAGTTCACCGCAAATCACGCAAGGCACTGTGTGCTAAGCAACGCACTGCTAAAAAAGCTGGCAGGGAGTTTGCTGAGGCAGATGCAGAGAAACTAAAGTTGGTTACAGAAGAACAGAGCAAAATTCAAAAACAGCTTGACCAGGTGTGTAGCTTTTAAAGTATCAGGACAGCTGAATAAACCTTTTTATGAGAAGTTTACAAACGTGTCAGCAGTAATGGCAAATTCATATCTGTTCATAATTATTCTGCTCTAGGTACGCAAGCAGCAGAAGGAGCACACCAATCTCATTGCAGAGTACAGAAGCAAGCAGCAGCAGCATCAGCAAAGCTCAGGTATTCTTACCCCAGGTCATTCTGCACAGGGGCCCCCCCCTCACATGTTTTCCAAGATGCCTGGCCAGATGATGATGGGCCAACAGGGAACACCAGTAATGGGCCAGCACCCTGGTGTGATACCCCAAGGTGGAATGCCTGTCAGGATGCCCCAAGGGCAGCCCTTTATTGGTGGAGCCCAACCCCAGCTTCCTGCAGCTCTTGGAGCCAGTGGTGCCAGTGGTGTCAGGGCCCCAGGTCCTCCTGGGGCTCCAACAGGATTCTTCCCACAGGGGCCTGGAATGCAAGGTGCAGATCCCAGGCTTCTCCAAGAAAGACAACTCCAACATAGGATGCAGATGGCAAAGCTCCAGCAACAACAGCAGCAGCAGGTGATGATGGGCCAGCAACCGATGCCACACCCAAATAAACAGTCTGGCTTAATTGCTCAGCCACCGTCCGTTATGATGGGAAACCCACTGATGGCCCAACAACAAGCAAACACTCAACAGGGAATGCTAGGCAACCAGGCCAGTCCGCAGAGCATGGTGCAGGTTCCACAAGGAATGGTTGGAGTCCAGTCTGTGGCTCCACTGCCACAGAACCTTGTAGGAGGCCAGCCTATTAACCATGCTCAAGCCATAATGGCAGTTCAACCAGGGATTATGGGAAACCCGCCAGTTGCATCATCACAGCAACAGAGGCCTCAGCTGATGATGGGTCAGCAGGGAATGATTGGCTCTCCAGGTCATCCAGGCCTCAGGGGTCCCCATGCCCAACTGACTCCACAACAACAGAACATTCTAGCCCAACGCATGCTTGCATCTCAGCAACAGCAGCAGCAGCAAAATGTTGCAAAGAATTTGGCCCACCTTCAGCAGCAGCAGATGGCACAGCAAAGACAACAAACGCAGTTGATGAGTCAAAACAGCCAAGAGCAGGGAGTGCTCTCCCAACCCTCTACCCCACAGATGGGCTCCTCGCCTTCAGCGGGAAGTATCACGCCACAGGGAACTACAGACAACCAAAACTCAGGCCCTAGAGAGGGTGGGATCCTCAGCCCTGATTCAAGAACGCCACCTCAACAGAGTGGACCCTCCACTCCCAATCAGATGTCCCAACTAGGCTCTGCAAATGATCATCAAACTGATTTGGGACGACCGCAATTACAACAGCAGCAGCATCAAAACCAAGTATTTATGGCACAGCAGCAACAATCAAATCCTCAGTCTGTACCTGAGCAACAAACGGGTTTGGTTGGAAACCAACAAACTGGTGTACTTCAACAACAACTTCCACTCAGTCTTCAGAGGCAAGGTTCCCTCAGTGTTGACAAGCCCATTTTGATGACTGTTAAAGAGGAAGGGAAACCAATTGATTTCTTAGCTCAGCAGCAACAACAGCAAACAGTTAAAAATGTCATGCAGCAGTCACAAGATTCCAACATCCAGCAGCAGATCATAGTCCAGAACCATCCTGGCCAGCCACAGTCTGTTGTGATGGGCCATAGTCCACAACAACAAGCCCTCATGGCCCAGCAGCAAAAACAACAGGCCATGATGGGCATGATGAGAGCCCAGCAGCAAGGGATGATGGCACAGAGGCCTGTTGTTCCACCTGGACAGATCCGCACCCCTATCAACATCCAGGCTATTATTGCTCAGAATCCTCAGCTCCGCAATCTTCCCCCAAACCAGCAGATACAGCACATTCAGGCCATGATTGCCCAGAGGCAGCTCCAACAGGGACAGATGCTGCGGATGTCAATGGGTCAAGGCCAGCAAAGTCAGTTGAGGCCTCACATGCCACCAGGACAGATGCCACAGGTTGTGCAGCAGATGCCATATGGAGCCATGGGGAAGCCAGGAGCAGTGGGCACTCAGCAACAATCAGGCATGTTGGGCCAACAACCTGGTGTTGCTCCTCAGATGCAGCAGGGGATGATAGTCCCTGGGCAACAGCCACAAGTAGGAGAGATGATGCAGCAACATATTATGAGAGGCCAGGTACCAGTGCCACCTGCACCCATGGACCAGGGCCGTATGGTTAGGCCAACATCTCCACGTCAGCCAATAGCCAACTCTCCTGGGCATGCATTTAATCAAGCTATGGGGATGCGTCCACCTACTCCCAACCAGAACCAACAAGCACTATTGGCAGCTGCGGCAGCCCGCATGCAGGGTTCTCCATCTCATGCATATTCTCCAAGGGGTCCCTTTGGCATGAGCCCGGCCCACCCGGCCTCACCTCATTCATCCAGTGTCTCCTCACCTTCTTTAGCTGACAGTAGGGCTGGAAGGGGGAGTCCATACAGTCATGTCAAGGCATCTCCACTCAGGTCACCTGGAGCCAAAAGTCCGCTTGATTGTCCAGGACTGAAAGTAGAAGCTCTGTCATCAGGCAATGACACATCTCATTCAGCCTCAGTTATCCCCAATGGGCCACAGAAAGGCATGAATGTTCAGCAACAGTCGCAGCAGGTCACAGAGACCCATGGTTCTCACACACAACATGGCTCTAGAGTAGGGGAACTATGCAAGATAACTCTACAGAACATTAAACAGGAACCAAGAGAGGTTCAGTGTGATGGTGCACCAGAGGCTCATCCTGGGGCTATAAAGCGAGAAACCATGGGTGAGGCAATTTCTTCTGGGAACAACACTAGCTTTATTAATGCTGGAAACATGGCTGGAGACTCTGGGACTCAAGGCCCTCGATCTGAGACTGGACAGCAACTACTACAGAAACTTTTGAGAACCAAGAACCTTCAGCTTGGTGCTCAGAGGCCTTCTGAAGGCATCCACAATGAGATAAATGGCCACATCAACAGCAAACTAGCAATGCTGGAACAAAAACTCCAAGGGACTCCACGAAATATGGAGGTATGTTTTTCTTTAGTGCTTTCATTCTTTTTGCCCTTATGTTGTTGTTTGTGGGGAAAGAACCTCTCATTCCTTTTCTTGACCCTTCCAGGATTTACAGTCTATAACAAAAAGGGCTCCTGCACAAAAGCCAAAGCGCACTAATAAGGCAACTGGAGACCGAGGGCCTAACGCACGGAAGAAGAATAAGAAGGAAGAAGTAGGAAAAAGTGCTGAAGCCCTGATTAAGCAACTTAAACAGGTAAAAGGATTGCAAAAAAGAATTACCTAAATGGTTATTGCCATTGATGTTTTGAAGAGTGGTTCTTCATCATGTAGACTAATGGACATTTACCCTCCAGGGTCTCTCTCTGTTGCCCCTGATGGAGCCTTCAATCACTACCAGTTTGGATCTGTTTTCCCCTTTTGGAAGCAGCCCAGCCAATGGCAAAGCCCAGCTCAAAGGATCTTTTGGGAATGCAGTGCTGGAGAATATCCCAGACTACTATTCTCAGTTACTCACAAAGGTATAACTAAGCTGCACCATGAATGAATAGTTAGCTCTTGCAGGCTGTGACAACATTTGGTTGTTGATTAATACTACTTCAACAACGAAGTCTTTCAGAAACAGTTGTTTTATGAGGATACTGTTTTGTGACTTTACAGAGTAACCTCAGCAACCCACCAACACCCCCATCTTCCCTGCCACCTACTCCTCCGCCTTCAGTGCAGCACAAGCTGTTGAATGGCGTGACTACTGTGGAGGAGCTTTCTGAGGGTCATAAAGACACAGAGCCAGCAGAAGAGCGAATGGGTAAACGATAACGGATTTGCATGACATTCTTTTCATGAATATTGAATGTGATCTGCATTTGTACAGTAATTGGGTTCTAAATACTTTATAATTATCCATGCAGATTCTGTTAAAGAGGAGGTGAAGAGTGTAGACATTCTAGCAGCTCTCCCCACCCCACCACATAACCAGAATGAGGACATCAGGTACAATGCAAAGTTCTATGTCAACCAGGTACATTTATTTCTTATTGCTGAGTGGCTATAAATGTAGGAAATGTCTTTCTAACAGGATGGAGAGTGATGACGAGGATGCCCCAGAAAGCATCATCCCAGCATCATCCCCTGAGAGTAACGTAGGAGATGAAACGCCACGTTTCCCTCACCTACGGGAGCCTAAAGAGGAGGAGACGGAGAGAGCAATATCCCCCATCATCCCCCTCATACCACGTACTGCCATCCCAGGTATTATACAACATTCTGAATGTAATTCCCAAAAGCTACAGCAACATTTTTATTTATACACGTTTTGGTGAAATCCATCATAAATGTGTTGCATTATGTTTTATTGTTAAGTATAATTTAATTTTACATTAAAATACATTTATATTATTAAAATGCCAAAACAAAATTTTCTTTTTGTAGCATTCCCAGAAAACAAACCATTTGAGGCAGCAGATAGCAAGGTGGTTTCCACAACTAACCATTGGGACCAGGCCAAGAACAACGAAGTGTCTGTTACCTTCACGTTGTCCTCTGCTGCAGCTAAGGTACTTAGCCATGATATCAGTTCTCCCTGTTTAACAAACCTTTTTTTTTTTCATGCACAGTTAACACAAAGTGACTTTTTTCTTTCCCAGAAACTGAACCATGTCATGATGGCCATGGCCCAGCTGCTTAATATTAGGATGCCAGGTTCTTATGAGGTGACATTCCCTCCCCAAAACCCTGACATGCCTGGAGTAGACGGGCCTGGGAAAGGACCTGACCAGTCAGGTATACATTTAGGTTATTGTTCATTTGGATAGACCATTTGTCTCATTGAGTCAGGACATTCACAACAACAGGGTGTGATTGTGTTTCATGACATTTTTCACAGCAGGTCACGAAACGAACGTCCTGAACCATTTCCATCTAAGGTCACGTCCACACGTACCAAAACAATCTTTTCATGATCGATACGCAAGTATGCGGCTTCGCTGTCCAAACGAAGACGCAAGGGCGGCGTTTTCAAATTCTTTCACCCTGGGACCAGGTTTTAAAAAAGTGCGTCTTCAGGCAATGCGTTTACAGGATTCGTTTGGACGATCGGCCAAAACGATGCAAAACGTGTGTGTACACCAAAAAGCATTTCCGTGTGGATGGCCCCTAATTTAGAATTTTTTTTTTTTAGACTTTTGATCACCGTCCTTTTGCGGTAAGCTTGAGCATGCGAGTTGAGGAGAGTTACTGTTCAAAACGTTTTGTCACTGTAGTAGAGTGACTGACTACACTGCTAGGGACACACTTAATTATTTACATTACTTTAAAACATGAATGAAGACTTTTTAATTCCTCAATTAACGAATAAAGACTAATCTTAAGGTGGTCATGTTTTCCAGGGGCTCTGTGTACAAAAGACAGTGCTTCACCCAGTCAGGATGAGTGGCTAAGGCAATTTGACGTGTCTCTACCAGGCTGTACATTAAAGAAACAAGTGGACATTCTGGCACTTATTAAACAGGTCAGTCAACACAGTCTTGAGAACTGTGAATTATTGATATTTTCTCTCATAAGCTGCATATTCTATATTTCCTGAAAGCTATAAATCTCATATGTGCATTGTTCTCTCAGGAATTCTCAGAAAAAGAAGACAAACCGGCCCAGCACTGTTACACAACCAAAGTAAATGACTTGGATGTACGCCACCTTCCTCCTATGCCAGTGGAAGAATCTCCACCCCCATCACCATCCCCTCCACATCCTCCCCCACCTGTCCCAGTTCCAACTAGTGAAGCTGAACCTTCTCCATCCCCGCCTCCCTCCACTCCCACCATAGTCCAGATCAAGACTGAGCCTGAACAGGATGATGGTCCTCCTATTGATGCTGCTCAACCAACTGATATCAAAGAGTCTGAAGTTGCTGCTCAACCAGCTGAAGTCACAGAGTCTGAAGTTGCTGCTCCAGAGCCGGTCACTGATCCAGCGACTGCCTCTGTAGTTCCAGATCCCACTGCTCCTACTGAAGATCATCTGATTACTGCTATCAAGGAGGAGTACTTGGCCACTGATCCAGCTCAACCTCCTCAAGATTCTCACAACAACATGGAGTCTTCCCCTAAGGCTGTCAAGCAGCGCAGGCCTCTCTCCCCTAATGAGGAGGTGGTACATCCCAAAGTGAAAAAATGGAAGGGGATTCGCTGGAAGCGCCTTCAGATTGTCATCACAATACGTAAGGGTGGGTCTAAGAAAGAGAGCAGCCGTGAAGTGTCTGAGCTAATGGAACGCCTGCGCATTACTCTTCGACCAGACAGACTGCCTCGGGATAAACGTAAATGCTGCTTCTGCCATGAGGAAGGTGATGGAGCCACAGATGGGCCTGCCCGGTTGCTGAACATTGATGTGGACTTGTGGGTGCACCTCAACTGCGCCTTGTGGTCCACAGAGGTCTATGAGACACAGGGGGGTGCCCTCATCAATGTGGAGGTAGCCCTGCGTCGGGGATTGCGGACTCTTTGTGCCTACTGCCAGAAAACAGGTGCTACAAACAGCTGCAACAGAATGCGCTGCCCGAATGTCTACCACTTCGCCTGTGCCATCCGGGCACGCTGCATGTTCTTTAAGGACAAGACCATGTTGTGCACCCAGCATAAGCTGAAGGGCCCCAGTGAAGACGAACTCAGCATGTTTGCTGTTTTACGGCGTGTCTACATTGAGCGTGATGAGGTGAAGCAGATTGCCAGCATCCTACAGCGAGGTGACCGTATCCACCTGTTCCGTGTTGGTGGTCTCATCTTTCATGCTGTTGGCCAGTTGCTGCCATCCCAGATGGCCAACTTCCACTCACCCACTGCCATCTTCCCTGTTGGCTATGAGGCCACACGCATCTACTGGAGCACGCGTGTGCCCAACAAGCGCTGTCGCTACCGCTGCCGCATTAACGAGGATGACGGTCGCCCCCTCTTCGAGGTGCGTGTTCTGGAGCATGGCATGGAGGATTTGCAGTACCGTGAAACTACTCCAGAGGGTGAGAACTCGTACACTGCTCCCATATTATGTTACATAGTATCTCTGTACTTTTCCACTTAAAATAACTCTTGACCTTTGGCCATTAATTCACCTTTAGGGATCTGGGAACAGGTGGTCCAGCAGGTGGCTAAAATCCGAGAGGACTCATCCATGTTGAAGCTGTTCACTGAACATGTCAAGGGAGAGGAGATGTATGGCCTCACAGTTCATGCTGTCATGCGAATCACTGAGTCGGTAAGAATATGTAGCAAGAAAAAGTATCAATTTGTCTCCCATTTAATTTTGTCTTTGTCTCCCAGTTGTAATTTAAGCCCTTTTTACAAGCCAATATTCATACATACTAGGGGTTGACATCTTGTTAATATGATGCATTTTTTAATAGACCCAGAATTAAGGCCAGTAGTTGAGACCTGTGGGCTACAATGGTTCTACTGTAGATCAAAGTACATGATTAACATAATTTGTGTTTGTTGTGTTTCAGTTGCCTGGAGTGGAGAACTGCCAGAACTACCAGTTCCGATATGGCCGTCACCCTCTGATGGAGCTCCCTCTTATGATCAATCCCACTGGCTCTGCTCGGTCTGAGCCCAAAGTCCCCACACAGTGCAAGAGGTAAAGCAGCATTATTTTAGCAATAAGCCACAAGAAGTTTACAGTAACCTTTACAGAAACGCATGTTCTGGTCGGCAACCTGTGTGATTGTTCTAAAATCGTTCGAGGCTTGGTGTCTTGTTGAAGATGCTTGTTGATTTAAATTGTAATACTTTTGTACAATAACTTTAATGCATAATTATCAGTGAAGCATAGCAAAAAACACAGTTTTTATTTATTATCTAATTATTTTAGTAATTACAAAGTTTGTCCTCCACCTGGCAACATATTCCTTTAGAGTAGATAAACAAGTTATGCTAATTTTCTCAAATGAAATAGTATGAGGTGATTTTCAGTTAGTTCCGTCCCATGTTTAGGACCAAAGATCAGCTTTTTAAACTAATTATTTGTTGTACAGTTGTTATAGACCTCTTACCAAAGAACCTTGACTTTCTGAATGCATCTTACAAATGACTGGATACCTACTCACATTTTCTATATTTCAGGCCTCACACTCTAAATAGCACCAGCGTGTCAAAGGCCTACCAGAGTACCTTCACTGGAGAGCTCAACACACCATACAGCAAGCAGTTTGTTCACTCCAAGTCGTCCCAGTATCGGCGCCTGAAGACTGAGTGGAAGAATAACGTGTATCTGGCACGATCCCGCATTCAGGGCCTGGGTTTGTACGCTGCTAAGGATCTGGAGAAGCACACAATGGTCATTGAGTACATTGGCACTGTCATACGCAACGAAGTGGCCAATCGGCGTGAGAAGGTCTACGAGGAACAGGTACGCCAACTTAACACTGGCATTTGTACAAACAACAAATTTTAGAAATGTAAAAAAATAAATAATTTGGATTGAAAAGTGTGTATCAACCTTTTTTCGGTTTTCCTTCTAACTTAGAACCGCGGGATCTACATGTTCCGCATCAACAATGAGCAGGTGATAGATGCCACTCTGACAGGAGGCCCAGCTCGGTAAGTGTTGATTTGATATTGTAGTGTTGTCCCATTGTAAACCTTTCAATCTCAATATATTTTTAACTGACTCTTTTTTTCTTTTTTTTTCTCTCTCCTTTCAAGCTATGTCAACCATTCCTGTGCCCCGAACTGTGTTGCAGAGGTTGTAACATTTGACAAAGAAGACAAGATTATCATAATTTCCAGCCGCAGGATCCCCAAGGGGGAAGAGGTGCAGTGCATTAGAAAACTGACCACTACTTAATCTTACACATTAATTAAGACCATGAGATTA